>NW_017308086.1:26905-44301 GCF_000935625.1 Nanorana parkeri | reverse complement strand
CCGGTCTTTATTACAGGAGGGGGGGGGGGGGGAGACGAGACCAGTCACCCTGTACAAAGAGAGAGAGCAGCAGTGAGCGGTCTTTACAGGAAGCTCGCAAGGTCCCAACACACCTTACGATAATCGTACGATAATCGTGGGAAATCCTGCGATCGTACGATGATCGTAAGGTGTGTGGAAGCCGTGCGACCTCTACTACTGTAAGGTCGCACGACTTTTAACTTACGGCATCGTACGATGTTCGGCGGGTTTGTGGCATGTCCGTTCGATAAAAGCCGTACGGGCCGGTGTGCGCAATCGCACACTGCCCGTTCGGCATTGCGGTCATCGGAAGCCCGCCACTCAGGGGGCGTGGCTTGCGATCATCGCAAGTACGATCTGCCTATGCAAGATGGGCAGATCGTACATTTTTTTAAGTACCTTACAACCATCGCAAGACAAAAGTCTTGCGATGGTTGTAAGGTGTGTGCCCAGCCTAAGTCTCACAACGGACTACTGCACAGATCTGAAAGAAATATACAAAGCTCACCAAGATTAAAGAAAGAACACACATGAATCTTGTATGAGGACAACATTTTCTTATCCTGGAGCTTTAATGTATTTAATTGAAAATCTGGAAACACGAATATTTATTTTGAGTTAATACCTTTTGACTTCTGATTATGTAGTTAAAAATCTCTTTACCTACCAGTACAAACTGGCAAATGTTTGTTATTATTGAAGGGTTTATTATTTTTTAAGCCCCCAGGTGGTATCCATCCAGCCTTTTCCTGTGTCTGGCCATATTGTAAAGCTGGCCCTACACGAAAGTGAGACGTCAGTAGCTCTTCACTTCATATATGCTGAAATATGGTCCTGGACAACCTTCAAAGCTTGAGAACATCTGACATGAGGCCCACTTGTAACCCCATAGGAGTCTGATTATAAGGCTTGGTTTTAGTTAGCGATTGCTATTATAAAGTGTTTTATTCTGAGTGAAGTGTCCACGATTATGCCTCCCATGCAGAAACTAAACCTGAAACCTATAAAAAGACGTCATAATCAAGGGCAAAAAAATATGTTTTTAACAATTTGTTCATAAAATCTATAATGGTGGCCACATCGGTAGCACATATTCGCTCTCCCGCTGCTCTGTCAAGAGAAACATACCCCGATATTCCAGGTATAAAGGAACATGTCACTCCCTTATTACAGTGCTGGTGCATGGTGAAAATCCGTTCAGACACATATCGCCTGTAGAGGATCCTCAGCCTAACAAAGAGTTAACTCTTCATGCCAATGGTTACCAAACATAGTGGGGGGAGAAGGGAAAGCAGATAGGAGCAGCTGGATGAGGGAATGGTATTTAGCTGAACCTGTTATTTTGGTCGGCATGGGCAAAGCACAGCTTCACTTTAAGGGCATTTAAAAAATAAATAAATTTAGGGTGTTAATCACTAATGAGCCGAAGGATCCAGCCATAGCTTTGGCTGATCCTTCGGCTCTCTTCGGCTGTCTGGTCCCTTCGGTTCAGTCGAACCAAAGAGCTGCTGTACAGGCTATTCACTATAGCTCGTACAGCATCCGAAGGCGGCCGTGCCCAAATATGCTTTGGAACGGCTGAGCCATAGTGACAGGCGAAGCATGGAGAAAGGTTGGCCGAAGTGGACCGATCACCATGCAAATAACATCAGGGTCGGAGCCAGCCGTGATCTCACGGCTCGCTTTGCTCAGTTGTAATGACAGATCAGCGTCCCCAAATGACCTGGGGATGCTGATCTGTCATTAAACAATAACAACTGGGCGGAGCCAGCCGTGGCACCAGGACCAGCTCCGCCCAGTTGTTATTTATTGGCCGGGAACTGCTAGAAGACTCTGGCAGGTGTCGGTCAATAGGAAACAGTTGGACAGAGCTAGCGGTGATGTTATAGGCTAGCTCCGCCCCTTTGTTTTTAGTTTGCCGGCATCTGTCAGATGCTTCATTATACGGCGGGAGTTTGTGACGTGCTTTCGGGTCGACGTGCATGGTTTTTCTTTTTTAATTTTTAATTTTTTTTTTCTTTACAAGATATGTATATATTTTTTTTCTATTTTCTTACATTTTTAAATAATTTTTCAAAATTTTCTTTTCATTTAACTTTTCTTCTATTCTGCTCGCTACCTCAGGGGTACCGAGCAGAATAGCTGAGCAGAATGCAGCTCGGCCGCATTCGGCTATCCACTTACTGCCATTTGCCCCCTTTGTGAATAGGGGCGAACAGCAGCGAGTGAGCTGCCGGAGCTTCAGCTCAGCCGATCCAGATGTTGGATCAGCTGAGTCGAACTCCTTCTGCACTTCGGCTCAGCCGAACATGCAGAGCATGTTCGACTGACCAAAGGCAGCCGATGTATGGCTGATTTCAGCCGATGTATGGCTGAAATCAACCGTATAAGGCTGAAGTGAATAGCCAAACACTTCACTTCGGCTCGGTTTTTCACTTGGCTGCCTTTGGCACTTGGCCTTTGGCAACCAAGTGAATAACCCCCTTACTCTCTGCCACTGGTGAATTATGCCATCCTGATACTGACTTCACTACCAACTAAGACACTGACCAGGAACAAGCAGCCATCCAGTGATGCCTTAGAATTCTAAACTCCTGTATGCTTGTTCTGGGTGGTCAGTGACTGTTTAAGGAGCAAAGGAATAATAAGGGTCTGGGAACCTACTCAGCTGTGGTAGCTCCCCTTTTTCTGCCCCCTAGGGCTTGCTCCAATTACTTTATTGGAGTACAAAGTAGGGACCCATTAATTAAATCAGTCCTAGTATATGATGATCAAGATTGCCATGAAGGTGAAGGACAAAGGCTACGCTAGTACAGTCCATAAATCTATGTTTTGGTTCAGCAAAGGTCAGGACAAAAGAGGACAGCAGCTAAGATCATTTCAAAACACAAAAGACCCACCTAAAACATAACAACGTATGACCTAAAAAAGGTAGCTGAGCCACTGAGGATACAATTTGAAAGCAACTTATCCACAGGCATAGTTGGTCATACCCTTTGTTGCCCAGATGGACAGGACACCAGACTGATGATGATTCAGCCTTGAGGACTCTGAAGAAGTGTCTACAAGGTGAAGAAACCCAGAAGAGGTCTTCAAGCAGAACCCTGAAGCTGATTGGAGATCCCTGGAGGGATTTTTAGCAGAAGGAACTGGTGGGGTGGGGGTTAGTATCTATGAAACAAAGCAGCAAGGACCAAGGATGAGACCCCTTACACTATAATTTGCTTTATTAAGAACTATTCCGGTCAGCAGATGTTCTTCCATCCAGTCCGGGTAGTGAGATGTGGCAAAGGAACACATCAAGTTTTACCAGCTTCAAGTTCATGATTATTCATCTACCTTTGCTTTTTTCTTCTTTAGCAGAAAAAAAAAAAAAAGGAAAGCAAAAGCAATGAAAGAAATAATAGTCGAAGGTTTACCAGGCAAAACGTTTTTCAGCCTTTGATTAAGAAGCAGACTGATGTATGTGATACTACAGCAGAGTGGAGGTTTGCATTGAGTTGCAGCTCATGCAGTCTGGTCCTGGAGGGATATTCATTTACATGCTACTGAGCAGCTGAGAACCTTCAAGTGCAGCAATGGGAAAAAAAACAGGAGCACTAGGCAGAGCGTCGGATACATATTGTGCCGAGGCTGCAAATCAGATTCATTTCTTGTTGAATTCAAATGCTACGATGGTTCAAGACACATACTAATTTATGAGTGAAGCTTTTTAAAAGGAAAGCTGTTAACCAATTTTTTTCCTCTCTGTGCCTGTAAGCAGAAGGCACACTGTGGCCAGTCCAGATTTAAAGTGACCCGGTCCTCTATTATAAGGCGGACTTTATACCTGTGTTTATGCAAGCATTGTGTTATATGATGGGCATCAATGCATGAACACCACAGTGCATGGCGGGGACATGTGTGGTCTGGGGAGGCAAGTGAGGCAGAGCCTTCCCTGCCAATATGGAAGAAAAAGCTGTCAGTTTCAAGTCTGAATTCAGCTTCTACAAGGTTACACCGCAGGAAAAGTCTCTCCGCTGTGTAACTTGTCATGGATGGACTGAAAGGGCTGCTGTACAGTCAGTGCTTCATCCAGGTTCTGACAGCTATGTTAGGTTGCACAGTAACGGGCTTCCCCACTGCTTGTATAACCAAACATAGTGAGGTCAGAGCTACAACAAACCTTTGAGTCAGAGGCTTGAGCTCTGTGGATGGTTTGGACCAATGGCAAAGAGCCATGGCAAAGAATGACTATTCAAGAAGGCCGTCCGACTTACTGATTGGTTAGGAAGTCAGGCTGCCTACCAACAAGTGAAGCTGGACTTTCTAGCCAATCAGGAAGCTGGGGGGCACGTCACGTCCCGCCTCCCAGCTTATTTATTGGCTAGGAAACCGCCTTCACTTGTTCCTAGGCAGCCTGGCTTCCTGACTAATCAGGAAGCCGGGAGGTGGGTCATTACGTGCAGCCTGGCTTCCTGATTGGAAAGGAAGGTGGCTCCATGCTCCCTCGGCATTGCCGGTCAGAGTGAGACCTCCCTCTGACTGGAAGTTACAGTATCGGAGGTAAGTATGGGAGCATTTGGCCGAGTACCCAAATACTCGGTATCGGCACTGATACTAGTATCGGTATCTGTGCATCCCTACAGTGAATTACTAAAAGGGACTGGTGAGTCTGAAGTCTGTGTCTGTTCTACCCTGGATGTCTAGGCCCCTATACCCTCTCTCACAGTGTGGATATGTTAATAAAGTTCTTCAGCATCATACTACTGGCCTGGATATCAGATCTGCTGGTCACTAGAAGAGGGTGGTTAATGCTATTGGGGCGGCAGGTTGCTATAATCCTTACACAGGCTCGTGATGACTCGGGTAATTCCAGTGGCTCCTTTGGGGGTGAGCGCTACACATATATTGATGTAGTTTTCCATCAATGGTAAATTAGCTTTCAGTGCCTTGCCCTGCCCATCAGTCTACTGTCAGAATCCGCTCCATATATATACTGTATATATATATATATATATATATATAACCATCACTTTCCATTTTTTTTTCTGTAAACACAAATGAAATATGTAAATCCATTATTACAAGCGCAATCAATTATCACAATACAAAGCGCAATTACTGACATATTTCAGCTTTGTTAAAAGTATCCTCATAAGAACCTCCTGGAACAGATTAATTAACTAACAAATTAATTTCCAGTTGATTCTTGCCGTGGCTCCTGTATAGCTGTGGGCTCCCTGTTTAACCAGATGAACCGCAGTTAAGAGTTTCATTCAATCATTTATTTAGACTATCTGCTACAAAGTAAAGCTTCAGTTTTGTGTATCCTGGGAACGCTTTGCCCTTTTAGTCTGAAACTTTGCTAAATCTTTTAATTGCATCTGAAGCCGGAAAACAACAGCTCAACGTCAGCTCGACTCTACAAGGGGAGAGAAGAAAAGCGCGAGCGAATATCAGTCGATGTCTTTTTTGGGGGCTGTCGCTGCTTTTTAAAATGTAAGTTGCCGAAGTGCCTGCGCTGGAGGTTAAAGAACTCCCGGGAAATAAAGGTTATACTCACTAGACCAGGGGTCCTCAAACTTTTTAAACAGGGGGCCAGTTCACTGTCCCTCAGACATTGTTGGGGGCCAGATCATAGTTTGAAAAACGGGGGGCGTGGCAGCGGTGACATTGACTTCCCAGAACTTGCGTCACGGCTTCCTGATTGTTAAGGAAGCCAGGCTGCCTACCAACAAGTGAAGCTTGCTTCCTAGGCAATCAGGAAGCCAGGCTGCAGGTCATGACCGCCTCCCAGCTTTCTGTTTGGCTAGGAAGCAGGTTTAATTTGTTCCTAGGCAGCTTGGCTTAATGACCAATTGTTACATGCCACCCGGTTTCCTGATTGGTTAGGAAGCCAGGCTGCTTAGGAACACGTGAACCGGGATTTTTTATTGCTGTATTTTTCTTGAAGATGTTTTGCTGATCATCCAACTAGCTTTCTCAATTCAGAATGGCTTGTGCAGGAATTCTCTGGGAATGCATATGGTGAATGTTGCTCCAATCAACATAATCTGTTTATCATAACCAGCTCGCTGCCAGAAACATCATGAAGGTAAGGTATTGATTGCATTTTCATGATTGCAGCTAGCAGGTGATATTAACCTGCCCAGAAAGAGGAGTCAAACCAGCATTGTATGTGGAAGACAATAGATATCTCCCCCCCCCCCACCTCTTGGCTTCTCCATTTTAACATAATTGGTCTCTTTTAAACCTCTTTTAAACCAGTCCTCCTCCCTGTCTAGGATGCGTACTTGACTGTCTTCAAAGGAGTGACCTTTTTCCTTTAGATGTAGGTACACTGCTGAATCCTGAATAGAGGGTTTAATGACACCTGCTAGCTCCAATCATGCAAATGCATTCAACACCTTACCTCTATGAGGTCTCTGACCCCATGCTAGTTATGATAAACAGATTATGTTGATTGGAGCATATATATTCCCAGAGAAGTTCAAGAAAAATACAGCAAATCCAGTTCCCTTGATTTATTTTTTTTACAGATATACCATGACCTGAGTGAATGAGAACCTTCACAGACAGCTGGAGGAATGTTATGACATCTCCAGTCAACCAATGTGTTTCATATTTGTGGCAAATGTTGCAACATACATTTAGGGGGTTATTCACAGAGCAGTCGAAGGATCCAGCAGTAGCTTCGGTTGATCCTTCGGCTCCCTTCGGCCGCCGGCGCCCGAAGGGTTGCTGTATGGGTTATTAATTATAGCCCATAGAGCAGCCGAAGGCGGCAGAGTGGCTCAGCCGAACAAAAGGCATATGCTTCGGCACGACTGAGCCGAATTTATTTAAAAAAAATATCTTTATTTATTTTTTACAATTAATATTTATTTACATTTTTAAAAATATTTATCAACTTTTTTTTTCATTATTTGCTATGTTGCTTGGTACCACAGAGGTACTAAGCAGAATAGCCAAGCCGAATGCCGCTCTGCAGCATTAGGCTATTCACTCACTGCTGTTTGGCTCCTATGAGAATAGGGGCGAAGGGCAGCGGGTGAGCTCGCGGAGTTTCAGCTCAACCGATCCAGATGTTGGATCGGCCAAGTCGAAGTCATTTTGACTGACCGAAGTGCAGCCGAAAGCAGCCGATGTATGGCAGATTTCAGCCGTACTGAGCCGCAGTGAATAGCCGAACGTTGCTCAATTCCCTACGGCTCAGTTATTTACTCGGCTGCCTTCGACAGCTTTGTGAACAACCCCGTTAATATTCAACGATTCATGAATATGTCAAGTGGGGGATTCTTGCTTAACCTCTGTAACCAAGTCTGGATGACTGTACAGCTTACAAAACCCCATCCTAGTTTGCATCTTCATACATCTGAGTCTGGCATTGATCTGTGCATTTTCTGTAACTACTACTAAGTCCCAACCACCATTTTAATAGCTTCTCATCCCAGCACCATTTAAAAATGGTGGCTGGTCTCAATGGCTTCTGTAGGTCCCCTCCGGCACAAGCGCAAGGACCACCATCTGTCTCTGACAGCCAAGAATCAATGCCACTCCTAGGAGCCGAAACAATCAGCTTGTGGGCTTCTGATTCTCCTGCAGCTCGCTCCACCGGCACAGAGCACATAATGACCAGTTTATTTTTATTTTGCATGATATGAATTGTTTTACACAGCAGCTGTTTAGCGCTGTTATTAGGTGCTTTTAGTGCTGTGCTTATTTTTGTTTCAAGTTTTTATTGTGATCTTATTGGCGCAGCAGCTGATACATTGTTTCACGTATATAAGATTAGCACTACTCATATAGACACATCTAGGTTTTCTCTACACATCACATGTGTGAATTCACACTGAGCCCCGTGTATGGAAAAATGTTTGAGAAGACGCCGTTCTATATAAAGAGAAAATCAATATTTTCTTACTGTGTTCAGAGCATTTTCTTGCTGACTTCCCCCGTAGCAATAGGTTAAAGGAGAACTATGGGGTCAGGGCTTTTCCCCATAGTTCTCCTTAGGGTAACGGGAGGACACAAACTAGCGTCCTCCCGTTACCCTAACCTCAGTATACCGCGAGCTACAGCTCCCTATATACTGAGACGCCGCAGCCGGAGCGGATCCCGACCTCGACGTCGGGATCCGCCCAGCTGCGTGAGTGACAGCTGGCTCTGCCTATCTAGAGGCAGAGCCAGCTGTACCCGTCCCCTCCCCCGTCCGTTCCGCCAGTCAGCGCTGGCAGATCGGAGCGGGGAGAGGGGAATCCAGCCCCTGTCACGGCAGAGAGCCGTGACAGGATCGAGAGGTCACCTCCCGATCTACTGAGCCGACCTGTGACAGTCTCATTTTCACAGGTCGGCTAGAACTATGAGGTGAGTGGAAATCACTCATCTCATAGTTCTCCTTTAATCTTTTTCTTCCTCTCATTGTTTCCTATAGTAACCAAAAATAATTTTAGTGGGAGTGGGACAGAGCACTTCATTTTTTTATGTTTGGCTTTGTATAAGCTGTAAAAACACTTTTAAACAAGCTCTTGTTCATCTCTGTATCTGTGGACATTGTGGAGGAAATACTTTTCAAAGTTCACAACACAGGCCTTGAAATCTTAGATTTTTTACTATGAGAGCAGAATCTTGGCAGCCGACTGTGTTTGGCTTGGCAGAGTTGGGTGTTTTTAAGTTGTTAAAACCTGACTAAAACCCAAATCTTTGAGAGTGAATACCTTCACATTAGATATTTAAGCTGTGGAAAAATTTGGTTCGGATATTTCGTTATTTCAGGATTCAGATCCGAAATTCGGTTCGGGTTTCGGATTCGGACTAAATCCGAATTTTCCTTAGTTTTGGATGAGTTTGCGAATATTCGTTGCGAATAACACAGAAAACCATACACACATGTTAATTCTAAAGCTGAGGCTCCCGGACCCCAATGGCATTCGGGATTCGAATTACCGAATTTCCCAGACCCAAATGGCATTCAGGAGCTCCCAAATGCAATTCGGAAATTCGGATCCCGAATGCCATTCGGGTCTGGGAGCCTCTGCTTTAGTATTGCATATACTGTATATGGCTCCCATGTTACCGTTCAGGCCCATTGGGATGCATTAAACCGAAAAAAACATGTAATTGACCAGAAATGTCACATGTCCAATTCAGTTTAGTTTTTGAAAAAAATTCAGACGCGATCCAAACTTCGGAAATGGAAATTCGGATTTGGGCACATTCGCATGCATTGGGATTCGGATATTCGGATGTTTCCAAATGTCCGAATTGCCGAAAATTCGGACGAATTTGGTTCAGAACAAAATGAATTGCACATGTCTACTTCACATTAAAAGCAGATACAGAGGGCAGGATGGCTTGTTTTAAAGATCTTGTTGCTAAGACTATGTAAATACTTTAAAAAGAGAATTATAGCCAAACTTTTTTTCGGCTTTAATCCTCTTTTGGGTCAAAGGAGTACATAATACATATACTTCTGTTCTCCTGTGATCTGTGGTCACTGATGGTTTAGGAAATTATACAATTGTTTCCTTAAAGGAGAACTATGGGGTTGAGCCGACCTGTGACAGTCTCATTGTCACAGGTCGGCTAGAACTATGAGGATGAGTGAAAAGCACTCACCTCATAGTTCTCCTTTAATTTGTAAATTATTATTTTTTTTTTTTTAATGATATACAAAAAAAGAAATGTGAACAACGTAAACAGGGAGCAATTAAATAAATAAAAAATAAAAAAAAAGAGGAAGAAACTGTGATATTAACAGGCACAAACTGATCCAGGTATATGAATGATTAATAAAGGTTGATAGACAACTTGTTAGCAGAGGATCATTGTAAATGTATTGTTGCAGGCACTCTATATGTACATGTACTATATACTACATATAGAATGCACTGAACAATAGATTTACAATTATCCTCTGCTAATATGAATGGGTTAAATGATCCGTAGTACATGATATGTAGCCCTGTACCCCCTTTTCCACTTACAGAGCTAGGTTATTTTTCTTTTAAGTAAATATTAATGTAATTTTATTGGTATCTATCTACCAGTAGCTGCCTCATTTCCCACCCTCGGCTTATATTCGGGTCAATACTTTTCCCCAGTTTTTTGGGGTAAAATTAGGTACCTCGGCTTATATTCGGGACGGCTTATACTCGAGTATATACGGTAATCTTCCTGTCATAGAGAAGATAAAATTGCTCTAACCTATGAATAAGGATATTTTTCCCAGCTGAAAAAGAGATAAAATATTAACTGCAATTATAATGAACAGTTCCGATGACGGGTCAGCCTGGGAGTCATATTTATAGAGCTCAACCAAAAAAAATTGCCATTTTTTTCATTTTTGGATTTCCACACAAAATTATTATTATTATTATTATACAGGATTTATAGAGCGCCAACCGTTTGCGCAGCACTTTACAATGTAAGGAAGACATTACAATCACAATACAATTCAAGACAAGATGGTAAGGAGGGCCCTGCCCCTGAGGGCTTACAATCTAAATGGGGGAAGTGATACATGAGGAGGTCGCTGTGTTGGGATGAATTGTTTGAGAACATGATGGTTCAGTGGTTAGGTGGGGTAGGCTTCACTTTGATCATAATTTTGGGGGTACATTTAGGCCGTCAAAGTTATTTTTCAGTTAAGTTTTAAGAAGGGGGGAAGAAAATTACCAGCTAAAGAGTTTTAGAAAAACTTTGCAGCATGTATATAATGGGTACCAGTGCCCCCCCCCCCCCCTCCCCTCCTCCCCTTTTTTTTTTTTTTTTCCCTGTCACTCATTATGTGATATATTGTTAAGAGGAAATTGAATACTTTCTATTAGTAACTGATCACATAATGATTGACAGGTGGGTGGGGCATCTGCTCCGTCTCCATTAATGTGAACACCCCAGGTTGCGTTCATTGAACATCTGAGGAGTGTAAATTAGATATTGCACAGTGCCAATCTGTATTACTTACTTGTGGCTGCAGGGGCCCCTTGAAGTCTTCAATCCCAGGAGTCCTGCAGTATGCAAAATGTATCATTGCTAAGAAGATGCTACAATAAAAGACCCCCAGAAAACACTCATGATACAATGTGGGGCTTCAACAAGCCGCTTTGTGGGTGGTCCGAAGTGCCATTGGTGTGGAATTCAAGTCTTTTACAGTAGGGTGCCCATGTTTCTGAGGTTCCCAAGTGCATCTTCAAGCAACCAGATCAAGTTTTACCTGGTGATCTTGACAAGAAGGTCTTTGTTTAGTCACTCCCATTTAAAGGATGATAACACTCTGTCCTTGTGTTATGGTAAGCTCAGAGTCCCTTGTAGGGTTTACCGTTCTCCACTGAGAATCCCAGCCAGGACTTCCAGGAGATCCTCTAATGGATCTCACAGGGTCCAGGCCAGTATGGCTGATAATAATAACAGATTCCAGACCAGGACTTCCAGTGTACCCTGAGGCTGGGCGTGTCATCTCTGACTCAGAAGGGTATTTAAGCAGTAGCTCTGCAAGGAGCTGGCGCTGTGTCTTTTTGACAGCTTCCTGTTTGTGAAAGAGCCTATACTTCTGCTGTTTTCTCGTTGCTGACCCAGACCGTCTGACCCTTCTTCGCTTGCTGCCTGCCCTGATCTTCTGCCTGGACCCGACTTTGCACTTGTCTCCTGCGTTTATCCTCTAATTGCTCCTTGCCGACCTTGGATTGCCCGACCACCCTCTGTTAGCCGCCTGCCTTGAACTCTGCCTGGATCTGACTACTGTCTCCTCATTGGAGTCTTCCTTTTCTCGTCCATCCCTTGGCAGGGCAACCCTGGGGACCGTGACCTCCTACCAGCAAGCAGCCTAGCCCATCTCCACCATCAGGAGCTCTGGGAAACACCGGCTGATACTTAGACTCTGCCCATCAGTTAAGCCCGTGTCACCTGCCAGGGGGTGTCACCCTAACACCTTGTTTGACAAATGTACTCCTGTGTTGTCATGCTGTCAAACAGGCTTCTGATGGAGACTTCAAGTGGATGATACAATGCACATTACACCGGCATGGTTCACTGTTGTCACCATAAGGAAACCCTCCCAGCCATCTCTGAAGTGAGTAAAGACAGGAAGCAGCAATAGAGACCTGAAGGAGATCAGGAGTATTGAGATAAAATAAAGGTTAAAACAAATGTTTTATTTAAAGAGTCATCAGTTCTTATAATGCAGATTTCTACATGTATGTTCATATGCACTGACTACATACATGTAGATCTGAGCCAGACCCAAGGATTGTGTGCTGTTGCTTTTTTAATCAATGCCTTCACGGCTGGGTGAGCTTGAAGTGCATTCGGTTCATTTCTGTTTTCTTTTTTCTTTGCCGATTTAGAAATACGCTCTAAGTGAATCCTAACTGGAGAGAAGGAATTGGTTTTGGCAAGGGAACCTCAGCAGATGTCGGCCCATGGCTTGTTTTACCTGGAGCAATCCGAATACGCCATTGTTAAAATTAATTACAATGTAACACGCAGCTTCAAAATGTTTCTTCAAATCTAGTCATTACAAGGAAAAAGTCATATCAGCAGCATTAAAGATCTGAAAGATTGTTGTCTACGTAATAGCAAACAAAAAAAGAAGATGTAACAATGAACTTCAACATTTATGGAGCTAAAGTGTCTGCTTTAGACGCAGATCTCCCCATGACTCCAACAGTTATACACCGGTGACATGCCGTGCATTCTGTGCTGGGTGAGGCATCCCCCAGCCCACCGAAGCTCCACCACAATCCCACCGAAGCCCTACGCTCAAGGAGCTTACAATCTAAGGTCCCTATCTCACATTTCACATGGTCCCCCACATTCTTATCAGACCACCCCCCCCCCCTTTCCCATCAAAGTCCCCTTTTAAATTAGGAGCCCTGCATTTTACACCAGACTCCCCCCCTCTCACACTAGGAGACCCCTCCTTAAACATCAGAGTCCCTTCTTTCCCATCAAAGTCCCCTTTTCAATTAGGAGCCCTGCATTTTTACACCAAAGTCCCCCCTTTCACACTAGGAGCCCCCTGCTTAAGCATCAGAGTTCCCCTTCACATCAGAAGCCTGATTGCACCGTGTAAAGGCATGACATAGTGTGTAAATTTCGAGGCACCCAGTGGTGCCGCAGCACCCTGGTTGAGAAAGCTTGGACTATTTTAAGGCCAGACTTCATCTGCGGATCAGGCGTAAGCTCTTTGAAACATCACATATTTTTATCCTCTGCTTTTTTATAATGCAATGTCCTTTCCGGCATATGCTAATGAGGCACGGCCATGTGACAGCGAGCGCGACACAGTTCTACAGACAGAGCCACACGGCTTCCTCCGGTTCTCGCGGTTGGACATTACAGCTCAGGGGGAGAAGCTTTGCTTTGCGTTCCGGCACAAACAGAGGGAACGTGTCACTTGTAACTGGTTTGTCTTAATTAATGAAACCTCAAGTCCTGTTTTATTCTTCAGAGTTCGTTCTGGAAATGTTCAGAAGCATTAATAAGCCGGAGTAATTCTGCGCGGAGGACGCTGTGCTCTGCAGGCTCTCATTGATGCGAGTCGGAGCTGTCTGCTTGGCTTCCAGAGGTCCACGTAAAAAGGCCTTTTAGGGAAAAAATAATTATTGATTTAAAATAGCATTGCTGTTGTTGAATACTGCTCGGTGACCCTGAATGTCATGAAAGCAAACCGCTACATTCACAGATGAAATACATATTTTGGAGCTCTTTTACATGCCAAAGGATTTGTATTTCTGTATTTCCATCCAGTCCTGGGATGTACATAACTCTCCCACGCAGAGCACAGTCCTGTCTGATCAAGAAGAAGAAGATCTGATTTTTCTCTGCTGCCCTGAAGTCTTACTTTTGGGTCTTGTCCATCCCCCAGCCAGTGACAGACCATTATCTACTTTGCTGACCGGGGTGTTAAACCACCTTCCTGCCCAGGCCATTTTTCAGTGTTCAGCGATGAGATACTTTGACTGACATTTATTCCGTCATGCAACGCTGTACTGAAATTAATTTTATACCATTTTTTGGGGACAGATAGAGCTTTCTTTTGGTGGCATTTAATCACCACTGGGGTTTTTATTTTTTACTATATAACAAAAAAAAGTTCCGAACATTTTGAAAAACAAAAAACTGTTTTATCTACGTTATGTTATAAAACATTTATCAGTACCCAATTTTTGGTAAAATATAAAAGACGGGGTCACGTCCGGTAAATGGACGCCAAGCATGTCAAGCTTTAAAGTTGCGTTAGCCCGCAAAATCACAAAAAACTACCATGCCTAAAATTGGCCATAGGCGACGCTTTAAAAGCTTTTACCGCTCATCAGTTAGTGCTATTAGTGATTGATGGCCTAAAAATGATTGTTCTCACTCCAAAGTCCGCGGCGATATGTAACATGTGTGGCATAATCGCTGTTTTCACACATAGGTGGACCCGACGTGTATTTACGGGCGGGGTGGGGGGGGTCCCTAGGACCCCGAATGTCACATAGGGACCCCCCCAAAGAAGCTGCTGAAGCAGAGATCTATAGCAGCCAGAGAAATGACAGCTAAAGGTTGAAGTGATGTAATACACATCACTTCCGTCTTTAGAGAGATCAGCGGTGCTGATCTCTCCTCTTTCCCAGTATTAGTAGTCACCATGCCGGTGTAACCAGCATCGGCACGGAGGGGGCGCAGCAGAGGAGACTGCACTGTGCATGGTCATGCAAGCAATCGGCCGGTTGTAGAGCCGACCGAACGCTTGTATGTAACAGCTGACACCGGCTTTTTAAATTCCCGCCCGCTATTCGGCAGCCAAACCAGCTGCTGCCAAGCCTGAAGTACTCCCATCACAACTCAATACAACTTTCAAGCTTCATGGATTGTAGTCCACATACATGATTTCCCTCATTAGGCCCGATGAAGGGTGTGTGTTTTGGACCCACGAAACGATGACATCACCGGGCCTAGAATAGGGTATGTAATGAAATCGGAAAGGTCTAATTAAAAAATGTCTTTAGCATTTCGATGGGGGAGGCAAAATTAAAGAAACCTCAGCTTTATTGGCATCCTTAGGTTATTAAAGATACAAGCCTTCATGATGCCTTAGACCCCTTCTTCAGGCTTTATACAGTAATATGTGGAGTCGAATGGCCTTATACAGCTTTGCCTATTTATTTACAGAGGAGATATCTCAACTGTGAATAAAAAATCTAATTCCGTGTATGCAGGCGTTTTTTTTTCCCCTACAGTCTGGAACTACCATACATGTTTGGTAATGTCTCTTCTGGTCTAGAGAACCAGAGGCACCTCATCCAACTTGATAGCAAGTATAGAAGAAGTGCGACCTGATTGCCAGCACAAATAATGGCTTGGATGAAGAGACGGAGCTAGACAGCCTGTACCCAGATCTCTCCAAGATGACCCTGTCTGATCTGCTCACTGTGCCTGTCAGAGCATGTTGCCTGCGACTCAGCAGCGCAGTCTGTCGTGCTGACTTCTGTCACCTCCTGTAAGTGCCTCATCCAAGGCAGCCATCTGAAAATGGACTAGTTAAAGGACTATTTAAATCTTGTATACGGTTTGGTTTGCATAAAATAAAAATGTTTGATATTAACACATATTTGGATAACATTTTCTAGAAATTAGCTCTACTGATACATACTAAGTATCTCTATGTATCTGTATAGTTGCCAAGAGTTACAATTATTTTCAGGGTATTTTCCTGCCAAAATGATGTAACTTTACCAGCTTCTCCAAAGTGTGAAGAACACAGCCAAGAACGGCACAGGCACCAGGATTGTGTCATCTTTGAGTCGGCATGTCTCCAAAAGATGGAGCCGGCATGTCTCCAAAAGATAGAGCCGGCATGTCTCCAAAAGATGGAACCGGCATCTCTCCAAAAGATGGAACAGGCATCTCTCCAAAAGATGGAGCCGGCATGTCTCCAAAAGATGGAGCCGGCATGTCTTCAAAAGATGGAGCCAGCATCTTTCCAAAAGATAGAGCCGGCATGTCTCCAAAAGATGGAGCCGGCATCTTTCCAAAAGATGGAGCCGGCATCTTTCCAAAAGATGGAGCCAACACCTATCCAAAAAATTGAGCTGGCATCTCTCCAAAAGATGGAGTCTGCACCTCTCCAAAAAGATGGAGCTGGCATCTCTCCAAAAGATGGAGCCGGCATCTCTCCAAATAGATGGAGCCGGCATCTCTCCAAAAGTTGGGTCCAATATCTCTCCAAAAGATGGTGCCAGCATCTCTCCAAAAGATGGAGTTGGTATCTCTCCAAAAGATGATTATTCAGGATTTTAGCATACCAAAGCGGTACATTGTTTTTCATGGAAATTTGTTGTTTTATATTGTAGGCCTGTAATTCTTAGTAAATCTTAGGAATAACCCTACATCTGTCCAAACAAGAGTCCAGTAGACATCCCGGGTATGAGAAAGTTTGAAACACGAAATTAAGAAATTATAATATAATAAATATTTATTAATAATTATAAAAAATTATAATACAATAATTTAAAAAATGGTCCAGTAAATGGGAATTCTGGGGGCGCTGCCTTCGCACATCACTGAGCTCGGTCGCAGAATCATCGCTGTTTTAGACCAGTCACTTTCAGTGTCTGATGACGAATTTCCCAACGAATCGCTATCGCTCAATTCTGCAAGTGATTCTAATTTACTATCGCTGTTTTCTACCTGATCTAAAACCGCTTTTGACCTAAAGGGACGCTTTTTGGATGCCACGAACGTTCTCAAGTTTCCAGACAGAAAGAACAGTAAAAGTGCAGGCAGGGCACTGGACAAAACTCTAGGGACAAAATTGAAGTGAAATAGTTTGATACATAAATGTAATTATAGCTGATTACATTGTATTCTGTGTACATTGCAACTTTTCACTTTTGAATTTCCCGCCGGCTGTGACGCCTGAAAACGAAACTAAAAGTCAGATGCCGGCATCGGCCGGCCGCGTACAGCAGAGAACACCGCGGGCTCGCAGTGACAAGGTAAGTGACACTTTTCTGTGCATTCCCGAGTCTGGCTCGGGGTTACCGCTCTTGGTGCTGAAAATTAACCCCGAGCCAGACTCGGGAATACAGCCCGGGAGGTTAATAGACAGCTGTTACCCAAACAGATCTCCTCATTGCAATATCCTTCTCCCCTTCCCCAAAATCCCCATTCAATAACAACTCAAAGGGCTTGATTTACTCAAGGCAAATAGGTTGTTCCCTTTGCAAGGGAAATTTGCACTCTGCAGTCTAAGTTTCCTTTTAGCTTAGTGAATGAGGTGAAGCTCTGCCGACGTCCATTATCCATTTTTCAAATTTCCTTGTACATGATTGAGCATTCTTTCCCCTTCTTCCCCTACAAAGTGCAAATTCTGTGCGCGTAGAAAGATTACTGCTACTACACCCCCC
>NW_017308086.1:26257-26873 GCF_000935625.1 Nanorana parkeri | reverse complement strand
CCCCCGGCCAAACTGCTGTAGGCAGGGAATATCAAGGAATATCAGTCACCCCTGGATCTCTACAGCTCAAGGATGCTTCACAAGTCTCTATGGAACGAAAGAGCTCCTGGGAAGGTAGTCGAAGCTGCCATGTGGCTTTTTGAGTCTTCACCCAAAGGCAAGAAATTTCCACTGTTTTTGGTATTGGAACCTACACAACCTGAGTCATGTAAGTCTGATCTATATATAATCAGATTTCTGTATATATTAGAGTTCTATATAAATATCAATAAAATGTATATAAATGTCATTTTTGCTTCAGCAGGTTCTATACATCATACAGATGCGCCACTTTACGGTCAGTGAAAGGGGACCCCCCAGGCACCATATTTTTTAAATGTTTCATTTTAAGTGATATTAAATCACTGCTCCTTTAAAAATTGTATTTTTTAAAAGTGTTTTTTTCATTGATACATGTCCCCCAGGGCAGTACCCGGATCCCCATACACTTTTTATGGCCAATAAATTGCATATAAGGCTTCAAAATGGGGACATTTCATTTTCTGAGTTCTACCCCCATAGACTTGCATTGAGTTCTAAGTTCGAAATAGAACTTTTTCCATGTTCGAAAGTTCGA
>NW_017308086.1:21157-26243 GCF_000935625.1 Nanorana parkeri | reverse complement strand
CTCGTGACTCCACGAGATGTTGAAAGGTGATGCGAGGAATCTGACACTGCACTGTTGCCCTTCTGTTGTCTTGTACCAGTCTTGCCCCTCCCCCGTTCTGCCCTAACATTGACTAGTCGCTGACGGCCACAATTCGCACGTTCAGACCCAGATTTTCGCCTGACAGTCCGGTCTTTAAACACTTTAACAACAGCTGCTCTTGAACATGTAACGAATTCTGCTGTTTTGCTGATACTCGCTCCATGGCTCAGAGCGCCAACAATCATCCCACATTCAAAGGCTGTTACATCGCGTTGTTTCCCCGTATCTTCAGAAACAAATCACTTCTACTGTCGTGGTAAACAACCCGCTTCCCTATTTATAATGGTCTGGCCCTCTAGCAACTTCAGCGCCAAATTATAGCTAATTTGCCTACAAACGTCAGGTGGTCATAATAATCTGGCCGATCAGTGTATATAATAATCCGGCCACTCAGTGTATACATTATCTCACAGAAGTGAGTACACCCCTCACATTTTTGTTAATATTTGATGATATCATGTCATGTGACGACACAGAAGAAATGACACTTGGCTACAATGTAAGGCAGTGAGTGTACAGCTTGTATATCAGTGTACATTTGCTCTCCCCTCAAAATAACTCAACACACAGCCATTAATGTCTAAACCGCTGGCAACAAAAGTGAGTACACCCCAAGTGAAAATGTCCAAATTGGGCCCAATTAGCCATTTTCCCTCCCCGGTGTCATGTGACTCGTTAGTGTTATAAGGTCTCAGGTGTGAATGGGGAGCAGGTGTGTTAAATTTGGTGTTATCGCTCTCACTCTCTCATACTGGTCACTGTAAGTTCAACATGGCACCTCATGGCAAAGAACTCTCTGAGGATCTTAAAAAAAGAATTGTTGCTCTACATAAAGATGGCCGAGGCTATAAGAAGATTACCAAGACCCTGAAACTGAGCTGCAGCACGGTGGCCAAGACCATACAGCAGATTATGAAGAAGACCTGTGAGTATGTGAGCATTGGCCAGGTGTAGGCAAACTCCAGCCCTTCAGCTGTGGTGCAACTGCAAATGCTACGAGCCATTGCAAGCCTCTGACAGCCACAAGCATGACTCCCAGAAGCATGATGGAATTTGTAGTTGCACCACAGCTGGAGGGTGGCCGGAGTTTGCCTGCCCCTTGTATAGGCCCACTTTAACATAACATGGCTGGTCACACACAAATGTAATGGTGTTGTAATGTAAAACGATTCACTTATCTATAAATGTTGTAATTCTCTGACTTGATGCATATTTTGCAATTAGTTTTACTCTTTTCTAACAAGCTATACATTTCCTTTGCATTTTATGTATGAATTAGCATTTTGATGTTTTGACATAATGTGCCCTCTTCCCTCAATGAATGCTAAATTCTCAGGGGTTCAATGAGGTCGCCCAAAAGTAATTACAATTACCGCTTGAAAAAAAAAATGTTCCACCACTATGCTATCAAAAAGAAGCATTAATGGGAAGATTGTAAAATAATAGAAAAGATAAGATAAGGCAATTTAGCTTTTTAACAGGTCATCAACTTTCACTGTATTCACTGAATAGATTTAATCTTGTGCTTTCTAATTAAAGGAAGCCTGTACCCCAAAACAAAAAGAGTTGCACTGTGGGGCATGTTTTCAAGATGGGATCAAACCCAGGCATGTTTGGGTTCTCGGACCTGACACTTGACAATTGTTGCTATTTTCTGTTTATAGTCACTATATATGTGCATATACGGCATGCACAAAGGTTTAGTAAGTAGCCCCCTTTTCCATTAAAATGTCTTTGATAGCGGAAGGAAGCTTTGTTAGAGAAATGTCCTCTCAATTACTGTCATAGTGACAACGCTTTCACTAGACAGTAAGTCCGGAAAAATCTATAACTGCAACATCCTGGTGGGGAGCATTGACTCACTCAACGTACATTTAAAAAGCTATGGGTTTTTATACTGGATTTGACTGGCAGTTCCATTTGTCCTAGGACTTCTGTGGATGGTCCTTAGGAAAACATAAGTATGAGATATAATGAATAAATTAGCCTATAAAGTAAAATAAAATATATTTGGACTATGCATTTTAACTTTTTTTTAATATCCATGTAAATTATATTCACATTAGTCAGTTAATGGTGGTACATAAGGTCTTAAATAATCAAACAGTATGATATAATTTATTGGTATATGATCTATGCAAATAGCTTGAATCATAGAGCATTAAGTCATGCACGATTACCTTCAAATTATCTTTGAGTGAAAATAGTTGATGAACTATAGTAAGTTAGTAACCACAAAAATAAAAATAGACCCTTGTTGTTCAAAAAAAATAAAATAGCCATTGCTTGATAGTCATAGAGGTTAGCAGAATAGACTAAAATAATGAAGTTTAGACCAGACAATATTATCAGAAGTTTGGGTAATCTAGATCAGCCTTTATCAGCTGGGGTGCCATCATCACTGAGGGGTGGCTTCTGGCTTTGCCAGGGGGGCCTTCACATTTTCATTAAATGGTTAACTCTGCTGTATACTGAGAGATTCTAATGTGAAAAGAGGGGACTCTGATGTGAAGGGGTCTCCTGATGTTAGGGCAGGCTTCTGATATGAAATGTGGGACTCTAATGTGACAGGGGAACTCTACGTTGACTTTTTTTTTTTTTATTTACCCCCCTTAAAATCCATACCAGACCCCTGTCGAAGATAACACATGTTTACATTTACGTTTTTTGCATTTTAGATGGGGTGCCTTGAGTTTGTTTTCTACATTTTAATGTTGCCATGACTGAAAAGATGTTGAGAAACCCTGATCTAGATAAAAAGTGTTGCCTAAGAACAGGAGTTTATTTACCTATGTGGATAGGAATGTAGCAGGCATATCTAGATAAGAGTGTATAGGAGATAATGTATTCTTATATTCAAATGTTTTTAAATTTTCAGTCACATTTTATTAAAATAGTTTGTAACAGTGTATATCATCATAGCTTGCCCTTATGTTAGACTTTATTTGAATATTTGTCATATTGTATCCTTGTTTCACCATCCACAAATAGTTTTATGTCACATGATCGCTGTAATTTATGGTTATGCTACACTTCATTTAAATGTTTTATTTGTTGCCAAACTATTCGGGTTTGACAACAATTTCATCTCTATAACTGTAAACATTTGCTATCATATCCATCCTCCTTTATTAATTACACACAGCAAAAGTGTTCTATCATTTGTCCCATATTTAGCTATTTATTGCTGTCTCTTTTCCTGTTGGATATTTTTGCTCAATTCCTTTCTGGTGAAGCTTATCACTGTGATATTAAGTGAGGGTTAACTTAATCAACAGAGACCCAGATACAGGAGTTCTAATCCTTCCTTACTATGTCCAAAACGAAAAAATAAATAAAATATCAAGTTTTGGATAAAGGTACACTTTACAGCTGCTATGAATAATGTGTTTGGTTGTTAACACACATATCTAAAGAATATGCAAGTAGCAGGAAAAAGTCATCTCTATTGTATCTATCTTTCTTCCTTCTTTTTTTTTTCCTTTCCTCTCCTTTCCCCTTTCCTTTTCTCTTTCCTCTTTCATTTGCTTTCCTTTCTTCTTTCCTTTCCTTTCCTCGTTCTTTTCCTCTACTTTCATTTTTTTTTGCTTTCTTCTTTCCTTTCCTCCTTCTTTTCTTCTTTCCTTTCCTCTACTTTCCTTTCTTTTGCTTTCTTCATTCCTTTCCTTTTCTTTCCTCTTTCCTTTTCTTTCCTCTTTCCTTTCCTTTCATCTTCCCTTTCCTCTACTTTCCTTTCTTTTTCTTTCTTCTTTCCTTTTCTCTTTCTTTTCCTATTTTCTTTCCTCTTGTTTCCTTTTCCCTTTCCTTTTTTCTTTCTATTTTCCTTTCCTTTTTTCTTTCTATTTTCCTTTCCTTTTTTCTTTCTATTTTCCTTTCCCTTTCCTTTACTTGCCTTGTTTTTTTTCCTTCCCATTTTCCTTTCCCTTTCCCTTACTTGCCTCGTTTTTCCTTCCCTTTTTTTCTTCCCCTTTCCTTTTTCCTTTTTCTTTCCTGTCCTTCCTTTGTCTCCCCTTGCCTTTCCTTATCTTTCCTCTCCCTTCCACTTTCCTTTTTCTTTTTCTTTCATTTCCTTCCCAACCCCTTTTCTTCCGTTTCATCCATCATCTCTAACCAGTGGCAGAATGGGGAGAATGGATGGTTGCCTGAAGCCCAGACTAGCTCATGAAATGTATGTTAGGATAAAAATGACTTCGGGAGGCGGGGATTCGGATGCTAAACATTCTGCACTTCACTGCTCTTCATAGTAAGTCATTTTCAGCTTCTCAAGTCTTTAGAAGGTGATCAGCAGGAGCAGTCTTTACATTGCTCTCAATAAAGATGTCCTCTAAGATGATTAATCCATCAAACACAGTCTGTATGCACACTCTCCTACCTGGAAGAAATGTTTCAATATTATCTGCCATCATCATAGTATCCTGTGGAAATGGTTTACAAAGTCATGTCAGAAGCAAAACACAAATATCTGTATATAGAGACCCTTACGTAGGGTCCAATGGAACCAACACGTCCCCCATAAACTGAAAACAGCCAGGACCCCACGGTACAATTACACTGTCTGTCTATAAGAATTCCACTTTTATGTGGATTGGGGAGACCAGGGGAAAAAAAAACCCAAGATGAATTACCACTCATATCACAAGATAATGTGAAATGTTTTGGAGTGGAAGAATCTTGCGCGCAGATTGTGGAATTCTGGTACTCCATAACCCGAAACAATAACTGACATTCTTATATCACACAATTAGCCTGAGATGAGATGTATTGATCCGCGCACCGTTCGAGCCATTTTGCCAGCAGCTAAGTCAGGGGGAAAAAAATGAAATCACAAAAATGCTCCATCAATCAGGTGGAAATTCTTCACATACTACAGATGGATTCCCACTTGTGTCATTTCAAAGACGTTATTTATAATGCGGTACGTCTGCCCTTATCTGCGACGCCGAGCGCCTCTCTCTCTCTCTTTGCCCCCCCCCCCAGATCCCTTCCATTGCTTATATGTTGTTTT
>NW_017308086.1:14085-20988 GCF_000935625.1 Nanorana parkeri | reverse complement strand
TCCATTTTTTATATGTTATGTTGATGAACAATACATTTTTATTATAAATTCTAAGGGATGGGTAGAGTTTGTACTCTTCTGTCATCTTTGATTTAGATCATTATTTGTTTCTTGTTTTTCCCTTCAAAGCAAAATGCATTTTCTATGTTTGTGCCACGGGTTTAACAAGGCAGGGCCGCAGTGTCATTGCTTATTCCTTATCTTCTCCGGCTCTGTTCTTACTGCTGCTTCAGGAATAAAAACTGAAACAAAGCACAGATTATTCTCCTTCTGTTTTAATCCTCCTTTTACCTGTTTTTAATCCTTTTAAGTAATTATTGCATTCTTATTCGTTTTTTTTGTTTTGTTTTTTTTTTATCAAGTATATCTTGATTGTTTTGCAGAAAACATACAATGACTTAAAAGATTAGGGGACGTCAAACAATGGTGTACAGCCGTACAATCCAAGTAAACATGTCATCTTTACAGGCAATACAGGTTCAGTTATATCTTGGACATGTTACTCTGAAGACAAAAATCCGTAGCCGCCTAATGCAATGAACACATGAAGAAATTAAAAGCGTCAAAAATTATCGTAAATACACAATATTCAATAAAAGCATGGGGGAGAAGAGGAAGAGAAAACAAAAGACATGGGAGAGGAAGAAAGAGAATGGGCAGACGCAGGGTAGAAATGTATCAAGTGTTGATTGTGGAACAAATGCATTGCAAATATAGCAGTATTTCCAGGGAGGAATTCACCAGGATAAGGGACATGAAAGGGGGGACCCAAAAGTCAAAATAAGAAGATATAGAACATGAAACACACATAAGAAGCATTTCAGCGAAAATATGTATGTAAATCGTAGCGTCTGGGTCAGGGGTCAGCAACCTGCGGCTCTGGAGCCGCATGGGGCTCTTTCATCCCTCTGCTGCGGCTCCCTGTCCAGGGGTGGAACTACTCCTGGGGCCTCAGGCTGTGGGGGGTGGCCCAGTGAGGTCCGGTCCTGGGCACCCCCCCGTGGAATATGCGGCAGTGCAGGGTCCCAGGGCCCCGCACTGCTGACTGGCTTCTCAGTAAGGGTCGGGTCTTGTGACTCACCTCCTCTCCTGGCCACATCCCTAGTAACAGGCGGTGGGAGAGGAGAAGTGTGTGTCACATGCCCCGCCCCCTGCAGTGCACACCGGCTGGCTGGGATGCTGGCTGTGAGGCTTGGCAGGTGAGTTCGATTGAGGAGCGGGGGGGTTTGGGTGGAGTGCGTTACTAAGCCCAGAGTCCAGTGCGTTACTAAGCCCACATATACCTATATACATGCTATACATAGCATAAAGGTAAAAAACAATATATGCCGTGTTATCTTCATTTTAGATGTCAAAAGGGTTTTGTGGCTCCCGGTGTTTTCTTTTCTGTGGGAAACGGGTCCAAATGGCTCTTTGAGTGTTTAAGGTTGCTGACCCCTGGTCTAGGTATTATAGCACATCAAATGCACCCAAAGATCCATCCGATTTGGCTCGAAGGTACCAAGATGAATGTTGGAATAGGGACATTATATCCTGTTGCTGAGTCTTGGGCAGTTCTTGTGTATTGTTGATTATGTTTGGTGTCAATCTTATGCATGAGCATGAGGTGGTGTAGAGTGTTTTTAACATCCACTAAAGTGGGCAGAGCTGGGAAGTGACTACTTTACAACACACACAGGGACTATGGGGAACAAAAATAGCCCCCCTCCAGAAGGACGGACCGTGTCAGCACCAATTCAGAGATGATTGCAGCATCTACAGCCGAGTGATACACAAATAAGATACATTGGTGTTCATAGTTCAGGTACTTGAATGTATTTTTAAAGATTTAACTTCTGAGTTTAGTGTCACTTTAACCTAATCTATTATTTCTTAAAGTTTCAGAGCCTGCACAAGCCCTATAGTTGTGTTCGGTGATATTCAGAACAATAGTGTGTGGACACCGTATCAACGAAACCCAGACGTCCCCCGCAGATCAGCCCAGTGGGGACGAGATTCTTTCTAAAATGAGATAAAAGTGGCAACAACACAGGAAATGACTGCGGCAGAGATTCTCTTTTGGGATACAGGTTTTTGAACACTAGATAACCTGCTCTGGATTGTGTCATGTGCTAGTTTAGCGGACCAGCACACTTGGTGATATTCATCTCCCTCTGCAATAACTGCGGGTGGCAGAGGTCAATTACAATCCATTCGTCTCCTCTTCGTCACACTTGGCAAATAGAGGGAAAGGGCCGCTGTTCACTGGAACCGTCAGGTAAATGTATTCCTGGGTGTTTTTTCTCTTTGACACTACACAGGTTCAGGTCATGCTGCCTGGAAGCCGCAAGTCACTGGAGTGTTTGCTGGCATTTAATAATAAGGACTCCGATGAGTTTCTTTCAAACAAAAAAAAACAAAAGGCTTCTTTAGCAAGAACTGTTTAGAAACCTGAAGTGTGTATGGGATTTAAAGGCTAAGTCCACCTTTTTGGACCATTTTTCATGATGCACACATTGTTAGGGTGTAATATGGTCACATACTCCATTCCCCAAACGCATACCACCCCTTCCTTACCTGAATCACAGGGTGCATCTACCTGGGGAACCCTGTAATTGTTTGAATTTAGAATGACTGCATGTGGCTCCACCCACACAGTCATGTCATCCAGGTCTCTGATTGTGTAGATATAGATACTGCCAGTCCCATCTGCCACCATAGACATGTGCAGAAACGTAGCGGCATTCCCTTCAATCTCATCCCCTACTAATCCACTTGTGCTTCCTCCAACACCGGCCCATACCTTTGTATGGACCTGAGGCTGGGGGTAAACACTGATAGAGCCTGTGCAATTCACCTCAGACACACTAATTGTGGGTGGAATGCTCTGCAGGCTTCTTCTGTTTTTGCAAAGGTGGACTTAGCCTTCAAAACAGGTTTAAAGGTACACCTTGACCGGAAGTTGCGGTATTAGAGGTAAGTATCAAAGCATTTGGGCGAGTACGAGTAAAATACTTGGTATCTGCACCGAAACCGATACTAGTATCGGTGCATCCCTAATAAATAAAGTTTTGTTTTTGGGTTTAGATATGCATCTGTTTATTATTGCACACATTCTTTCGAAATCTCAGGCACAGCATGGTATTCAGCGAGAAGAATCCACTAAAAGTCTTTGGAAATCTCACCTTTCCATTGCTGGAGTCTGTGCTTTCCAATGTGATCTCGTACTGGACAGGAATGTTAGGGAAGCCGAGCTAAGATAGTTGGAGTTGTTCAGAAACATAATGGCTCTAAATGTAAATAAATACTTTCCTGGGCAATGTATATATGTTTGATCCGGATTCATTGTTAAAAAAAGTTTGAGCGTTTAATACGACTTTAACCACTTCAGCACTCATAACTCATCAAACACACAGACACAGCAAGGCAAGACACTCCGCTGTTCCCTGCTCCTCTCTGCTCCTTTCTACCTTTTCTAAACTAGTAGATTGGCACCCACTGGTGACTTATCTGTCCCTTGTGAGCTTGTACTCAACAGGAAGTTCAGGTAGGCTGAGCTGAGAGTGTGGGAGCCAGCTGTTCAGTAACATGATGGCTGTAACTGCTTGGGCAAAAATCTTAAGAAACAAATTGCAGGGCAATGTACACTCACCGGCCACTTTATTAGGTACACCTTGCTAGTAACAGGTGGGACCCCCTTTAGCCTTCAGAACTGCCTTCATTCTTCGTGGCATAGATTCAACAAGGTGTTGGAAACATTCCTCAGAGAGTTTGGTCCATATTGACATGATAGCATCACGGACCGAAAGTGTGCCAAGAAAATATCCCCCACACCATTACACCACCACTACCAGCCTGAACCGTTGATACAAGGCAGGATGGATCCATGCTTTCATGTGGTTTACGCCAAATTCTGACCCCACCATCTGAATGTCGCAGCTGAAATGGAGACTCATCAGACCAGGCAACGTTTTTCCAATCTTCTATTGTCCAATTTTGGTGAGCCTGTGCGAATTGTAGCTTCTGTTTCCTGTTCTTAGCTGACAGGAGTGGCACCCGGTGTGGTCTTCTGCTGCTGTAGCCCATCTGATTCAAGGTTGGATATGTTGTGCATTCAGAGATGGTATTCTGCATACCTTGGTTGTAACGAGTGGTTATTGGAGTTACTGTGACCTTTCTATCATCTCTAACCAGTCTGCCCATTCTCCTCTGACCTCTGACATCAACAAGGCATTGTCGTCCACACAACCACCGCTCACTGGATATTTTCTCTTTTTCGGACCATTCTCTGTAAACCCGAGAGATGTTTGTGCATGAAAATCCCAGCAGATCAGCAGTTTTTAAAATACTCAGACCAGCCCGCCTGGCACCAACAACCATGCCTTGTTCAAAGAAGTCACTTAAATCCCCTTTCTTCCCCATTCTGATGCCCGATTTGAACTTCAGCAAGTCGTCTTCACCACGTCTAGATGCTTAAATGCATTGAGTTGCTGCCAAGTGATTGGCTGATTTAGCTATTTCTGTTACCAAGCAATTGAACAAGTGTACCTAACAAAGTGGCTGGTAAATGTGTATATTTGGTTGATCTGAAGTAATTTAATTAAAAAAAATTATCGAGAGTTTATTATTACTTTAATAAACTAACTTTTGGTTTATGTTCAGAATTTTGTTTTAGGAGCAGCTTGGTGTTGAAATGGGAACGTAGCAATAGCGAATGTGTACAGTTCATACCTCCTCAGAGAGCTTTCCGTGCAGAATTTTTCCGCACAACAGCCGTCAAAATGTATTTTTTTGTTTTCGGCCCCCTCGGCAGAAAGGAAAATTTTATTGAGCTGAATGTCTTGCTCTTTTCATCTGTGTTTCCCCTTCTCCATGCTGATCGAAGGCCTCGTTCAGGGACAAGAGACCCTTGCTGGGCGCCTATGAATGGGGGGACTTGTAGAATCTTATGGGATAAATGGTTTGGGCATTCAGTAAAGGACCTCGGCAACGTTAGCTCAGACGCGGTGAAAAAGAAGGAAACAGAGATCAGAATGTGGAATTTGTGAAATCAAGTTCCTTTATAGCTAGAATGTGTCTGAGCGGCTGGTAACAATACTGCATGAAATTCTTCTTTTTTTTCAGGCTATTGTGCTGATTGAACTTCAGTTCATCTGAAGCAAACATACAGTAGCTTTCCTAGTTAAAGGAATTTTCACTGTGACCGGTGGAATTAAAGCAGAATTCCAGCTTAACATAGATAAATAATATGTCTTGCTCTTTTCATCTGTGTTTCCCCTTCTCCATGCTGATCGAAGGCCTCGTTCAGGGACAAGAGACCCTTGCTGGGCGCCTATGAATGGGGGGACTTGTAGAATCTTATGGGATAAATGGTTTGGGCATTCAGTAAAGGACCTCGGCAACGTTAGCTCAGACGCGGTGAAAAAGAAGGAAACAGAGATCAGAATGTGGAATTTGTGAAATCAAGTTCCTTTATAGCTAGAATGTGTCTGAGCGGCTGGTAACAATACTGCATGAAATTCTTCTTTTTTTTCAGGCTATTGTGCTGATTGAACTTCAGTTCATCTGAAGCAAACATACAGTAGCTTTCCTAGTTAAAGGAATTTTCACTGTGACCGGTGGAATTAAAGCAGAATTCCAGCTTAACATAGATAAATAATAAATAAATAAATAACCATTTAAAAGTGCAATAAAAATGTCCCTTTTTTTTCTTTATTACTCACATTCATTCCAGTGCTGTCCCCAAAGTAATTTATTTCTGTTACCAGTTGTCACCAGATTTTTGGGTTGAATGATGGGCAGCATATCTTTTGAGCCCAGGCTGTTATAGAGCCCATCACGGCAGCTTGAGGTCATTGTACTATTGCACAAAATTGGATTTACACATCATTACCTTAGCACCGTTTGTTGCAGAAGTAAGGACTGCCTACCACCGCTGTTGGAGTATTTGTGAAGTCATCTGATGAGAAGACACTTGCAATTTTTAATTTTTTTTCTGTATCAAATTTTGTACGAATTTTCCCAAAATTCGGACATTCAGACACATCCGAATTTCCGAATTCCAATGCATCCGAATGTGTCTGAATCCGAATTTCCATTTCTCCTCTATTATTAGGGACAAAAATGTGCACTTTGCCCTTTGAACATTATTGGCATAGAGTTCCCTATGGGCAAGGCCTTATTTCCCAATTGTACTGCTCTCTGGTGACTTCAGTGAACTCTACAAAGTTGTCCTGTGTGCTTAAATAGGAAGAGGAGTTGGGTAACACTCTTTCTTTGGAAGATTATAATGATATCTGTTGCGGTGCTTCCAAGAGCTCTATCAGCATTCTCACCCTGGAAAACTTGTATAAAGTTTTGGGTCGGTGAGGTCTAAATTTGTACCAACTAACAATCCGGCTTGTTTTCGTGGCTGTAATGCACGAGGTACGATGTATCATGGATGGTGGACGTGTCCCAAAGTGCAAAGAATGTGGATACATATTTACCATTTATTTAGAACTTTTCCACACACAAATCTGTGCAGGAACCTGTGGAAGGCCCTATTACATAAGCAAATTGTTTTTTTGACCAAGTCTGAACAAAAGTTGGTATCTTTCATATTTGGAGCTACTAAGCTGATGATTGCACGAGCATGGAAGAAGCCCTCAGTTAACTATCATGAAGTGCTTTGACGGGTGATGGGAACGTTGGTTAATAAGAAAATTACTGCTAATCTATTGGATTCTCATGCCAAATTTTTTAAAGAATGATCACCCTAGTTGGAGCATACATGCCCAGAGGGAACATGCAACCCTCTCCTTTCTCTTTAACTGAGTATGATTTCTATCCCCTGAGCACAGGGGAAATGGGTGGCATTCCTGCTTTCTCACACACCCCCCCCCCCCCCCCCCCCCCCCCCCCCCCCCCTCTCCGCTCCCCTCC
>NW_017308086.1:11214-14051 GCF_000935625.1 Nanorana parkeri | reverse complement strand
CCCCCCCCCCCCCTTGCTGTTCTTTTTGCTTGCCCTTTATTCTCTTACCTTTCTCTTGGGCTCGCTTCTATTTTCTATTTTCTTTTTCTCCTTGTTTCTTTTTATTCCTTTTTCTGCTTCCCTCCTGTGGGGATTTTGTTACTATGATGATTGGACACAATTTGATATGGTCTCTTTAGCAGACAATCCCATCGAAGGTGGAAAGATGAAGGTGGAGGGATATGTTCTTGCCTTCCCTCCCTTCTTTTCTCCCTTTTTTTTTTTTTTTTAATGATATGGTGCCATAGATTGCTCAGTACCATTCCCCGTCTATGAGACTTTTCGTGTACATTCACAGTGAAGTGTTTGCACCTTTGATTGGGTTGCTATGCCTACGTGCTCAGGTTTAATGGTGTTTATCTATTTCCGTTGTTATTTCTTATAGTTTTTCTCCTCTGATAGTTATTTCTTCCTTGACCTGTACTGTTGCTATTTTGTTTTAATAAAACTCGTGTGAAAGGAGATTCAAGAGATTACATTTACATACGCTTTAAGTATTGGGCACGTATAGAAATATTATCGTTCCTTTGAAAAGTATGCATTGGGTATTTTTAGTACATACACATTTTTATTTATCATTGTTGCTTTTTTTAAAGAATAGAGGAAACTTGCTTCCAGATTCAGCTGCTGATGCCTCTGGATCAATTTACAATCAGGCTTTCTCTGAAGGTATGCACTGCTTGTTATTTTCCATCCCATGTTCAAGTTGAGTTGACTACATTATTGAACACATTAAATTAAAGGGAATTTATTTATAATGGTCTTTTATTTTATTTTTTTCTGTAGTCAGGTTTATTTATGAGATATTGCAAATGGATATGTAGCCCTCTGCCATTTACAGTTGTGTCACTACTAGGGATGCACCGATACTAGTATCGGCGCCGATACCGAGTATTTGGGCGAGTACTAGTACTCATACTTGCCCAAATGCTGTACGCCGCTCTCAGCGAATCTGCCGCTCCAGGCAAACGCCTTGTTTGCCTCGCAGCAGATACGCCCCTGGCCCCTGGCTTCCTGATTGGCCAGAAAGGAGCATGGAGTCGGCTTCCCGGAAAATCGGGAAGCCGGGCTCCGTATAAAGACTTGCCATCCGGCTTCCTGATTGGTCAGGAATCAGGAAGCCAGGTAGAGAGTCAATACCCACCCCCAGGCTTCCTGATTGGCCAGAAAGCCTTCTCCATGCTTCCTCATCACCTGGTGACGAGGAAGCATGAAGATGGCTCCCGGGCTTATCAGGAAGCCGGGAGGCGAGTCATTACATGCCACCCAGTTTCTTCCGGTATCGGCATTCGGTATTGGCGAGTACCAGAAAAAAATATCGATACTCGATATCGAAAAACCGGTATAGGTGCATCCCTAGTCGCTACTAAATTTAGTGTGTTTATGGCTGGACTGTAATCAGTCTGTAGGTTGATTTTTCTTTGTTCTGCAGGTTTTCCCTAAACCTAGACGATTGATTGTTTCCCCATATTGCTGGGATGGGCTCCAGCATACAGTGTGGGAGGGTCAATTACCAGATTATGAATATGCGTCTGACTCTGACCAATCCCTGAGCAGGCTGACTCAGAGGTATGGCTGCGGGAAAGGTGATACATATTTGGAGGCACCTTTCTAGAACTCTCTCTCCCCTGGGGCTTTTTCCTGGGTGGAGGCCTGTGTGTTTGCAAGATGTCTGGCTTGGGCCTCAGCATGTGGAAGGTGCTGGGGGATCAAAGGTCTTAGATGCTACAGAGAAGAAACCTAAAGGCAGTTGGACTGGAGGAAGAATCTGATTACTTGGCAGTGTCTCAGAGGAGCTGGTGAGATCTGCCATCTGGCACCACAAGGGAGATTCCTTGCCCTTGACGGGTACTATACAGAAGAAAAGAAGCCAGTTGGTGCACTACAAGTATTGTGACTGCTCTCACAGAGTCATTGATTTATCCTGGCTGCTCTCTGTTCCAAGAAACTATTTTTGGTCGCTCTCATAGGACCTGTTGCTACTGCTTATGTAAATAGTGAGGACACTGTCCTCCATTTTGTTTTGTTTTTTGGTATCCTGCAACCCTAACCCTCTTTCCTGAGTTTATTACTGAGCAATAAATACTAAAAAGACCGTACAACTCTATTTAAGAAGTGTCTGTGTTGCTGGAGCTGAGAAAATGGTGCTAAAGAAGTAGGGGGACCCAAAATTACCAGTGGCTCCTTCAAGGGTCATCACTACAGATATTTTGTATTTTTATATCCAGTTAGTTGGTGGAGCCACAAGCTCCTTTTCATATGTTCCCAAGTTCCAAATGGTCTGCTTGACATGCAGCCCTCCCATTAAAAAAAAATAAAAATAAAAAATGTTGTTAAAATTTTAGAAAGAAACACATAAAAAAAAGAAAAAAAAATCAGCTTACTCCCCTTTTTCTGGCAGGCTTGTCTAGACGAGGGTAACATGGATCCCACAGTAAGGCCCAGTGTGGTCACCAGCTCCACCAGTAAGGGGCTGGACCTCCTGGGGGAGGTTATAATTTTTTAAATTTTTCTTTCAATGTTGTATCCCTGTATTGTTTCTACTTAGGATTTTTAAATAGATAGGTGGTCTGCAAGCAGAGCCGTCCCTATATTATGGCCTCAGCCAGCATCTCATTGGTTCACATGGGGGGCGGCTGCCTTCTTCCTGGCCAGAGGGTCCAAGGTTGGTCAACGTGTGACAGTCTGGCCAGCGTCCTGCCCAGCTCATGGATATCACTAGTTGCCGGGAGCGGAGTGGGATGCTCTGGCTGGCGTCCCGTCCAGCATCCACATCCCCCCCACCCCATGCCAGCACA
>NW_017308086.1:7681-11154 GCF_000935625.1 Nanorana parkeri | reverse complement strand
CTGTAAAGTTATCTGTTTAGGAAATCTGGGCTCAAGGAATTTCATCTTCCATGCCGACATAATTGTTGCCACCTTACCTCACCATACAAAGAACGATGCAAAAAAAAAAAATCAGTGCGAAAACAAATTAGCAAATTCTTATGAGATCATAAAACATTAACATTTTATTTTACAAACCTCTATCCCTTAATAAATAACTATGCTTGTTAATTAGCATTCCGGCACTTAATGGCACTCACTTCATTTAGTGATGAATGTTTGTTTGTTAATCAGACTGTTTGTATTCATAATGTTACCAGATTATGCAAACACGAAGGTGCTTTAGTTACAGGTTTGCTCCCTAGAAAGAGCTATTGACATTCAGGAAGACATTATTTACTTCGGGAAGATAGTGGTGGTGCAGAATTGTTTCATGGATATAGTGCAAAGATTATAAATAAAGATACAGTTGAAGAAGAGTAATAAAGCTGCATTCTCAGTAAATAGCTGGTCTCTAGTGAATGGATAGGCTGCATTCTCAGTGATGTCACCGGTCTCTAGTGAAGGGATAGGCTGCATTCTCAGTGATGTCACCGGTCTCTAGTGAAGGGATAGGCTGCATTCTCAGTGATGTCACCGGTCTCTAGTGAAGGGATAGGCTGCATTCTCAGTGATGTCACCGGTCTCTAGTGAAGGGATAGGCTGCATTCTCAGTGATGTCACCGGTCTCTAGTGAAGGGATAGGCTGCATTCTCAGTGATGTCACCGGTCTCTAGTGAAGGGATAGGCTGCATTCTCAGTGATGTCACCGGTCTCTAGTGAAGGGATAGGCTGCATTCTCAGTGATGTCACCGGTCTCTAGTGAAGGGATAGGCTGCATTCTCAGTGATGTCACCGGTCTCTAGTGAAGGGATAGGCTGCATTCTCAGTGATGTCACCGGTCTCTAGTGAAGGGATAGGCTGCATTCTCAGTGATGTCACCGGTCTCTAGTGAAGGGATAGGCTGCATTCTCAGTGATGTCACCGGTCTCTAGTGAAGGGATAGGCTGCATTCTCAGTGATGTCACCGGTCTCTAGTGAAGGGATAGGCTGCATTCTCAGTGATGTCACCGGTCTCTAGTGAAGGGATAGGCTGCATTCTCAGTGATGTCACCGGTCTCTAGTGAAGGGATAGGCTGCATTCTCAGTGATGTCACCGGTCTCTAGTGAAGGGATAGGCTGCATTCTCAGTGATGTCACCGGTCTCTAGTGAAGGGATAGGCTGCATTCTCAGTGATGTCACCGGTCTCTAGTGAAGGGATAGGCTGCATTCTCAGTGATGTCACCGGTCTCTAGTGAAGGGATAGGCTGCATTCTCAGTGATGTCACCGGTCTCTAGTGAAGGGATAGGCTGCATTCTCAGTGATGTCACCGGTCTCTAGTGAAGGGATAGGCTGCATTCTCAGTGATGTCACCGGTCTCTAGTGAAGGGATAGGCTGCATTCTCAGTGATGTCACCGGTCTCTAGTGAAGGGATAGGCTGCATTCTCAGTGATGTCACCGGTCTCTAGTGAAGGGATAGGCTGCATTCTCAGTGATGTCACCGGTCTCTAGTGAAGGGATAGGCTGCATTCTCAGTGATGTCACCGGTCTCTAGTGAAGGGATAGGCTGCATTCTCAGTGATGTCACCGGTCTCTAGTGAAGGGATAGGCTGCATTCTCAGTGATGTCACCGGTCTCTAGTGAATGGATAGGCTACATTCTCAGTGATTCAACAATCTAATGCCAGAACATTATTTTCCAATAGAGTCACTGGAATTCAATGTGTGAATGACAATAGGTGGGACTGAGCAGGTCATGGTCCTATGTTCCAGGGGCTTCACAGCTGTGATCCTATTTCATGATTTCAAACTTAAAGCAGGCCTTTGTACATGCTACTAGATGCTTGCACCATTACAGTACTGTTTTGATGCTTTTTAGGACCTAACAAGTTGCCTTGAACATAAACCTGAAGAACGAAATACTTGAGAAACATGCTACATTTTTTTATTTTATTTCAAGTAATGACAGATAGCAGCAGGAGCAATACAGCCCCATTTTCTATACAGCTGCAAAGTTTTGATAACAATGTATCATTTTCTATATTATGTATTTTGTGTTACTTTCGTGTGATTAAATGCTGCTTTTGAGATCTAGGGGTCTGCTGGTTTTGTCTCCAGATTGAAGCCCTCTCGTGATGGTTGCGGCTCCGCCGTCGTTCCATCAAACACAATGCAACAGGCAGAACAGCTCTTGATAGATGTACAATGCCGAGCAGTTTTATCGCCGGATAAATAGAAGCCGGAAGATTTATACCTGCTGATGGGGTGTCACTCATTCTCCATCAGCCTGTGAGAATAACATCTTCAACAGGACAACCAACGTGTCAATAGCTTCCCGAAGAATGGCTGGAAAAATATCTACGCTCGGCTTTCAAATCTTATTTTTTTTTTCCCCTCAACAGGAAATGGGAATTTTATGTGTGACTGAGGGGCACAGAAAAAAAAAGTCAATATGATTTAATCCTTGTTTGCAGAAGTTATTGTTATGCAGAGCAACGGAAAAATGGATCGGAAATGTGCTTCATAACCGAGAATGTTTATACAGCACTGCAATAGACTACACTCAATGGAGGGAAGAGAGAGAGAGGGAGAGAGAGATCTAGCCACCCCTCGAGTCCAACTAGAGTTCCTATTACATCTTAAGCCCTGATGAAGGGGGAGAGAGAGTTACAATAGATAGATAGATAGATAGATAGATAGATAGATAGATAGATAGATAGATAGATATCTAGCCACCCCTCAAGTGTTTGATAGATAGATTGTTTATGTTTAATAGATAGATAGATTGTTTGATAGATAGATAGATAATAAAGGAAAAAATAGATAGGTAGAGGATAGATAGTTACAGTAGATAGATAGTTTGTTTGATTGATATAGATAGATAGATAGATAGATAGATAGATAGATGGATAGATAGATATCTAGCCACCCCTCGAGTGTTTGATAGTTTGTTTAATAGATAGATAGATTGTTTGATTGATAGATAGGTAGAGAAAGATAGTTACAGTAGATAGTTTGTTTGATAGATAGATAGATAGATAGATAGATAGATAGAAAGCCACCCCTCGAGTCCAACTAGAGTTCCTATAACATCTTAAGCCCTGATGAAGTGAGAGGTCTATGGTCTCCGGAAACGTGTCGGCTGTTTCATTGTGAACAATTAAGGCTTTTTGGATACTGTCATGGTTTCGGTCTGCCGCTCCTTCTGCTGGTTGATGCTTTGATGAAAATCATTTTGGCAGCTAAGACATCTCCGCGATATGCATTTAATCTGTGAATTTAGATGTTTGCTCGGAGCTCAGCTTTAACTTTTCCCAGAAAGTATGGACACCCAGTAAGGTGTAAAAGGCAGCAACGTGCCAGTCTATGTCAGAGATATTGAGTCATTTGACATAACTACCCCCCGGCGTATTC
>NW_017308086.1:7430-7667 GCF_000935625.1 Nanorana parkeri | reverse complement strand
CTCGGGTTGTAAACGCTGAATTACACACAAAAAAAACCCCATTAACGGTGGAGAAAAAACCCGCAGCGCGGTTATAATTAGAATGATTGAAGAGTTTCGGTGGGGGGATTGAAATGTCTGATTCCAATTTTGTGAGAGGCCGACGCAGCGATATCAAGTGTTAGACGAGCTATGATTGACAGGCGGGAATGAAACGAGCGCAAATTCGAGTCCCCGCAGAACGGTTTTAATTTGAAG
>NW_017308086.1:0-7368 GCF_000935625.1 Nanorana parkeri | reverse complement strand
TGAGATGATTTCCACATCGGGTTTTTTTTAAACTGTGCAAAGCAAAAAAAAAAAAAAGCGTGGTATGAAACCGCTCATTATTTCTCCTGAACTCCTTCAATAAACAAAATGTGCCGTCGCAGCATTCCACCTTTTGGAGTCCGTTATCCAACGGAAAAAAAATACAAAATGATCAGAATAACTTTCTACTTTATTCTTCAGTCAGAAAAAAAAGAAAATCTTGTCAGAGACCTGCTGCTTCCGCGCATGCGCCAAGTCCGGGTTCCCGCGCGCTCGCGCCACGGATTGGGCGCGGGGAAACGCGCCAAATGGCGCACAGGAAGTGACGCTCTCCAGATAATTTCTTCCCTATTTAAACCCAGACTCCACACTCAGTGGCGGAACTACTAGGGTCGCAGAGGTCGCGGCCACGACCGGGCCCTGGAGTTCCGATACTTGGAGGGGGCCCAGGACAGGAGGAAGGGGCCCGTGGTGACCGCTGATTACCAGTCCCGGGACCTCTTCCTCCTGTCCTGGGCCCTACATGCTTCACGCTGCTCCCCTCACCTTGTGTTTGCCTTTTCCCTTGACCTCAGATTGCTTCACTGGACTGCCTACGCCTTCTCCTTTTGTACCTGCTCTGCCTGCTCGGTGTGACCTCAGCCTGTTGACCTCGGATATCGGGATTTACAAAACCCTGCTGCAAAAGCAGATAGTGGCCTGCACGGTGATACCGCCTCTGGCCTTCCTGCCACTCACTGTCTATAAGGACTCTGTCCCCAATACCAGAGTCCCTAGGACACGAGCTGCAAGGGGAGCCTCATCCTACATCCAGTCTCCACACAGGTACGTGACAATCTTTTGTGTAGCAAGATTCCGTCTGGGAATTTAAAGCCTGAATCCGGGTATTTGGGGTTTCTTAACCACTTGCTGACCGCGGTGTTTACACCCCCTTCCTGTCCCGGCCATTTTTCAGTATTTAGCGCTGCAGGACTTTGGCTGACGTTTATTCCGTCATGCAACGCTGTACTGAAATTAATTTTATACCATTTTTTGGGGACAGATAGAGCTTTCTTTTGGTGGTATTTAATCACCACTATGGTTTTTATTTTTTACTATATAACAAAAAAAGTACTGAATAAAAAAAAACTAAAAAACATGGCTTTCCCTTTATTATTTATGAAACATTTATTTTTACCCATTTTTTGGGTAAAATATAAAAGGCGGGGTCACGTCGGGTAAATAAACACCAAACATTTCAAGCCTTAAAATTGCACGCGCCCGCCAAATCGCAAAAAAACACCATAGCCAAAATTGGTCATAGGCGACGCTTTAAAAGATTTTACCGCTCATCAGTTTAGTGTTATCAGTGATTAATGGCCCTAAAATGATTGCTCTCATTGCGACGTTCGCGGCGATATGTAACATGTGCAGCATAATTGGAGCAATCGACGCTTTTGCGTGTAGGCGCCACTAACGCATTTTTGCGCATCTCTGTGGGGGTGGGGGACTTTAAAAAAAATGTGTGGGTTTTTTTTGTTTTGTGTGTGTACATTTTTATTTATTTTGTGAGCAATTTTTTTAAAAACTTTTTTTACACTTAACTTTATTGTTATCACATAGGGTGCTAAGAAGTTCCCTATATGATAACAAATTACAGTTACAGGTCCCCTTTATGGAGACATCAGAGGTCTCTAAGACCCCTAATGTCACCTAGGGACCCCCAGAGAAGCTGATGAAGCACAGATCTGCTTCATCAGCTTCTCTCCGGTTTCTGTACCGGAGAGTGGAAGAGGAATGCGGAAGTGATGTAATAGACATCACTTCCTGCATTCAGAGACCGGGAGGAGAGCGGAGGGAGATCGGGTATTGATCTCCCTCTGTTCTCAGTGCACAGTGTACATAATACAGATCATGTACCAATGGTACATGATAGTGATATAGTATCTATAGTAATACAGATCATGTACCAATGGCACATGATAGTGATATAGTATCTATAGTAATACAGATCATGTACCAATGGCACATGATAGTGATATAGTATCTATAGTAATACAGATCATGTACCAATGGCACATGATAGTGATATAGTATCTATAGTAATACAGATCATGTACCAATGGCACATGATAGTGATATAGTATCTATAGTAATACAGATCATGTACCAATGGTACATGATAGTGATATAGTATCTATAGCAATACAGATCATGTACCAATGGTACATGATAGTGATATAATATCTATAGCAATACAGATCATGTACCAATGGCACATGGTAGTGATATAGTATCTATAGTAATACAGATCATGTACCAATGGCACATGGTAGTGATATAGTATCTATAGTAATACAGATCATGTACCAATGGCACATGATAGTGATATAGTATCTATAGTAATACAGATCATGTACCAATGGTACATGATAGTGATATAGTATCTATAGTAATACAGATCATGTACCAATGGTACATGATAGTGATATAGTATCTATAGTAATACAGATCATGTACCAATGGTACATGATAGTGATATAGTATCTATAGTAATACAGATCATGTACCTTCAAACAATTGTTTACATTTATGACAGATAGCTCGTATTTTAGTTTTTTTCGCCTAACAATACTGCGCCTGGTGCATTGTTCCATATTTTCATCGATGATGAATCTCTTGTTTGCGTCCACTTTGTGCATGGATCCCAGCATATTAGTAAAGACCCAACCGGGATTCCAATCCTTCGCCACTCCATCCAAAACGCCTCCCAAAAAACACTTTTTGGCTGCATTTGCACTTTCCCTTTAATTAGGTGTTGACAATAAAATTGCCACTTTGCTGTCACACTGTTTCATGTAAACAATGACAAAGTGAAGGTGACACGGCCTGTTAACAAAATGAAAAAGTAGAGAAGAAGAATGGACGCTGGCAGGTTGATTGGCATTAAATCATTAAATCCGGATCCGCTTACCGACTCGATCACACGACAAATTAAGGTAAGCTGACAAATGACCCTTATTATCAATTCTGTTGGCAACACGTGTTTAGGAAAACCCGAATGATACAACATAACTATTGTAAAACATCATACCCACCCTCTGTATTGTACTTTGTTGTTTGACTTGTGTTTTTAACTTTTTTTTGGGTTAAAGTATTTATTTATTATAGGTATTAACATAGCGTCAACAATTTACACAGCGCTCTACATACATATCAGTCCCTGCCCTCAAGGAGCTTACAGTCTAAGGTCCTTATTTCACATGCACACAGGGCAAGTTTAGAGCCAAATAACCTTCCAGCAAGTCTTTGGAATGTGAAAGAAACCGGAGTACCCGGAGGCAATCCACACAAGCACAAGGAGAGCATGCAAACTCCTTGCAGATAGTGTCCTGACCGGGATACGAACCAGGGACCCCCAGTGCTGCAAGGCAGAAGTGCTAACCACACTCCTTATCATCAGGCAGCATGAGGAGGTTACCTCAGACAGCATCTCATTGGGTCACATAGGGGGTGGCACAGGTTTGGGGGAGTGGCAGGGGACAGCCAGAGTGTTCCAGGTTGCTAAGAGCTCTTAGCAACATGTGATGTTCTGGCAGGATTCCCGCCCAGCTCACTAATGTCACTGAGTGCGCGGTTCTGAGTGGGACACTCTGGCTGGCATCCTACCAAGCTCCTGGCAACCAGTAACATCAGTGAGCTGGGCAGAGCCACCGGACCCAGAGGTAGCACCACATCATTCCTTGCACCATTGCCAGCACCCATCGGGGAACGACTAATCCATGCTGGGCTGGAGATACACATTAAAGGCCAACTTTGGCACATGTTTTCCCCTAAAAATATCCCCTAAATGTTGTAAAGAAAAAAGCTCAGGTTCAAATACTTACATTTAATCTGGAGCAGCCCCATGCAGTACTTCATTTTCACTAAAAGATGTCCTCAGTCTTCCAGTTTAAATGATGCCTAGCATCAACCATGGACTGAAGACATACTGTGAGTGCAGGGCATCATGGACCTGCCCCCTGAGAGGGTACCACCAAGGCACCCTGCACTCACTGTCTAATGGTGCAGGAAATGTTGCTGATGTTATAAGTCACCACTCTCTGTATTACTGGTGACTGCCCAGCCTGGAGTAGAGGCAAAGAGGAAGGGGAACCTGAGGATCATGTGACCTACCTGAAGACTTAGGAAAAGGTCAAAAACACTTCCAGGGGCAGCCACAGGGGATAGGAGATGGTCAGCGGGGAGGCCGGGAATTGAGCTTTAAGTGTCTGCCTTCAATGTCTCCTTTTTTAAAAATGGAATTTTACACAGCTGGTATCGAATAGCCGAGGAGAAAAGAAATCACCAAACAACTGAATAAGCTTTATGAATCACTCAAGTTGAAGAATGGCAAAAAATATTTGGTTAAAAATATTGAAAAAATAATTGCGCTTTTTTGGAAATAGGCCACTCAGCGATGTTTGATGGATATTCACTCTTTCATGAATACTGAGGAATGAAAAACAACCTATCAAAGTAGACGCTGAGCCAAGTTCAACTTTTTTATGTTAGTCTTGCTCAAGTGTTTTTCCATTTGCCAAACAACAAAAGAGAAGCCGTGGGTGTTTATTGTGGGGAATGAGTGCAGGAATCAGGCATCTGAATAATGGCTCCATAGAAATTCATATTACATGTTTAAGTGCTTTTACTGCTGTGGTGGCAATAATACAGGCCAGCCAGATCTCATGTCTTCATCTAAAAAATTCTTCTATAAGAAAAAAGGATTTTAGTGCATTCTAGAAGATGAATTATATTTAAGTTTTGAGTTATTTATCTCTTGGTTTGTAGATGGCGTATGTAGATGTTGAGTTTGTTGTATTCTGTTACCCTGTTTATTTTGCCCATAGCTCCCAGTTATTTAGGTGCAGCATCAGGTAGCAAGAGGACCAGGTAGTCCACTATGTATTGTACTGAGCAATATCTGGGTCACGGGAGGACGCTAGTTTATGACCTCCCGTGACCCCGAGGAGAACTATTGGGAAAAACACTTGCCCCATAGTTCTCCTTTAAGGGGGAAATCTCAATGATAAAATGCAGACAGATCAATATTTATAATGAATGTTTTTATTTTAGGTAGAGGTGTACATCCAGCGTGTTTCTGGAATATGACAGTGTCCCCTTCTTCAAGGTTGTTTGTATGGAATTGGTATTCCCAAGACAAAATACAATGATTCAAGTCCATTTTTTAGGTAATAGATTTTTGGACCATCGAAAAGTCAATCTGTTAGCAGCAACAGGCAATTTCCTATGTAACAAACAACTCTTTTGTGTGTTCCATACAAACAACATGCTTTTTTTTTTTTCCGATTCAATGACTCCAAAAAAATTTAAGCTGTTGGATCAGCATGACAACCAGTCAACTAGCGCAGGGGAGAGCTGCTAAAGCCGTGTGCATGCTTGCTTCAGTACCGGAGTCCTTTAATAGGTTTTAATGGTGCTCTTTTTTATTGAGTAGAAATTTAAATAGACACATTTCATAATTAATTTTTAAAAAATATGTTTTTACTTTATATAATAAAACATGGCAGGCAAATATTTACAGAGACCCCTTCTTTAATCTTATTTTGCTAAAAGTATTCGGTCCCATGGCCCACCATGATGCAGAGCTATTGCAATGATTTGGTGTCCTGTAGCTTACCCCATCTGAAAAAAATAATAATATATATATATATACACACAGTATATTTGTATTACACTTGCATTGCATTCTTTTTCCCCACACCAAGCTGTTGAAATATTATTTCAATTTTCTCACGCATGAGCCTTTGTTGGGATATTCCTCCTCTGAGGCCAGACGGTTGGGTGAATTGGTCAGCCAGCCACAATCCATACAGCTTGTTATTGAGAACTATGAACAGGGATTTCATATTAACAGTAACATAAGACTTCCTCCTGTTGTAAATAAGCCCGTCTTCTTAAGAGATGAACATTTTTCATTTACAAAGAGACGACTGTATTAGAGAGTCTCTTCTCTGCAAGAATTCAGTAGTACTCCAAAAAGGATATACATAAATGCTCTTAACGCAATCAGATACACACACACACTCGGCATCGAAATGTTCAAAGATAGAAACATAAGCACATTTGGACACAGGGATTTTTTAGAAACACTGTAGCGCTGAGCAGAGATAATATACAAAAGAGAAATGCAGAGCAAAAAAAACCAAAACATTTGTATACAATAGTTTTTAATTGTTAATTTATCAGTTATTAATTTAACAATTAAAATATTAAAAACAAGTCTATACAAAGGTTTTAGTTTTTTTTGCTCTGCATTTTTTCTCTTGTACATAATCCCTGCTCAGCACTACAGTGTCCCTACAAAATCCCTGTATCCAAATACTAAGCAGGCTCAGCAGTATACCAAACCAATTGCTATTCTATGAATGAACCTGTTTCAAAATATTGTGATAGTTTGGGGAATGCAGCCCAATGGTGAGCGCTAAGTGACCACTCCTGAAGCCGACTTTAACAGAAAAAAAGCACAGACTTTATTCAGTCATAAGGTCAACAATCCATGATAAATGAAAAAGAACAGTTCATTGGACTTTCATCAAAACATTAGGTCTCACCGACATCTTTCTGTCCCATACACTCCCAGTGTGATAATCCCAGGACTTTACCGTATTGCTCTGTCAGTACAGTCCTCAGTATTGCTCAGCAGCTTTCCTCAGCTCTGAGCGGTTCAGTATTCACCCCATGGGTCACTGTCTCTCTCTGTCTCTCCGACAGGTATCTCATGGTCATCGGCCCTCTTGACCTCTCGCAGCCTTCTTGGCTGTGTCAACTGTGCTCGTGCATGCAGCAGAGTCTGTCTGTGGTTGTGTGCCTCCTGCACATCCACAACTCTCCCCTGAGCCCTGGGCTGGCTTCCTAATGAGGCTGGTCATTGGCAACACCTGGCCCCAGAACTGGAGATGTCATCCCACCCAGAGCCCTAAAAGTGCCCATACACTATACAACCCTCGCAAGACTATTGTCTTGCGAGGGTTGTAAAATAATTTTAAAAACGTACGATCTGCCCATCTTGGTCAGGCAGATCGTACTTGCGCTCATCGCAAGCCGGCCCCCCTGAGGGGCGGGATTCTGATGACTGCAATGCTGAACGGCCCGTTCGGCAGTTGGCTCTCGATCATGTTAAAAAGCAGCCGGAAATCGTACGATTCTCGGCTGGTTTTCCAACATGCTCGAAATACAAAAGTTGTGCGACCATACAGTAGGAACGGTCGCACGCCTTCCATACACTGCACGATTCTCGTACGATCGCGGGATTTCCCGCGATTGTCGTGCGAGAATCGTGCAGTGTATGAAATTGTGTGTATCTTCCTGCACTCCTTACCGGATCTC
>NW_017308085.1:289421-290222 GCF_000935625.1 Nanorana parkeri | reverse complement strand
TTTCATCTATTGTGGGACCCATGACTCCTATCATGGGAAACACAATATTTAAACCAGGAGAGGTAAATAGGAAATGTTTTCAATGGACTAGGAGTTCACCTTCACCTATAATGGATGCCCTTACATCAACACACTTGAAACCAATGATATCTCTGCTGCCTGAACAAACGCATGAACATGGTTTATGGCTTCAGTATTTTCAACTTAGAGCCCTATATGATAGTCTGCAGGAGAAAGCATCGTTACATAGACCATTAACTTGGTTTGAAAATCTTTGCTCCCTGGAGAGAGTAATTCATGCGATCTCCATACTGTATCATAATATAATGAAAGCACGATTTCCAACAAGGCCTTACTTTATGCTTGCATGGGAGAAAGATTTACAAACTCTATTAACAAAGGAGGAGGTGCAAAAATCATTTATTTTAACTCATAAGACATCTATTGCCTCTTTATACCAAGAAAAGGGATACAAGATATTATCTAGATGGTATAGATGTCCAACTTTACTACATAGAATCTCCCCATTAAATACAAAACATGTTGGAGATGTGGAAAGGAGGAAGGAACATATCTCCATGTATGGTGGTTGCGATTATATAATGCCTTTTTGGAAACAGGTTTTCGGAAAATATAATCAAATAACGGGAGCGGGAGAGGATCCATCACCTAAAATAGCCCTTCTTTCAATATTACCAGGACCAATATCTAGAAATAAAAGAGATCTTCTTAGATTCTTTATAGCAGCAGCAAGAATACGAATTCCACGATACTGGAACACACAAAGAGTTCCAAACATTA
>NW_017308085.1:287259-289031 GCF_000935625.1 Nanorana parkeri | reverse complement strand
GCAATGGTGAGAGCCCTGTGGAGACACTAGAGAGCCCTGTGAAGACCTAAGATCAGTTAGGGTCTGGAACTCACTGCCACAGGCAGTGATTTCAGCAAATAATGTGGAATTGTTCAAGAAACTTTTAGACGATTTCTTAAGGGACCGTAATATACAGGGGGTACAGGTACTCCTAGAATGAGATCCTAATAGGTTGGACTTGATGGACTAATGTCTTTATTCAACCTCAAATACTATGTAACTACTTTTAGCTGATGTGCTTGCATTGCAACTCTGCATTAGTCAGTGGTAAATGTGGTATACACTATATACAAATCACCCGACACTAGTTAGTTTCCACAATCCATGACTTAACTTCACAGTTCACACAAATACATTTTAAATTCAAACTGTAGCACTGACGTAAGTTATTTTTTATTAAACTTTAAGAAAAACGTAGAACGTTAGTTTAATTATAAAACGTATCCAGTATACTGACTGTCAGTCACTTTATAGTAGGCAAGTAGGCATCACTTTAGCCAGTCACACAGACATACCAGAGCATTTACATTTTCTGGAAGCAGACATGATCGCATTTAATTGACGATATACCCTGAAGAACTGAACAGTCTTTCGCACGGAACAGATGTTGCCGGTACACAAAGAATTGTCTACACAAAACTGCTTAGGACAGGAAAACAATGGTTATTAAGTTTCCACCACATGAGAGGATCCTCTGTTTCTGGAATGGGAGCTTCTACTTGGTACCGCGTCAGCTCGGCTTGTGCACTGTGTACTGCATCTGATTCGTCAGCTGAGGACTGTGATTCAGAGTCGCTCAGCAACAGAGTAAGTTTTTGTTTCTTCAGCACAGGTACTTTTGTCTCATCATATCTTTTTTCTTCTAAGCCTGTTGGACGTCCTGCTGGCTGTCTTCTATCGTGGAAGGCCCTGAATGCATTTGACAATGTTGTCCACACTGCTTCGTGTTTCTCTCTTCTTAGGGCTTGTTCACACCAAGTGCAGATCAGATCCGGTCAGGTTTCTGCACACTCACGATGCGTTTTTTCCAGGAAGCTAACAAGGTTATTTGGTCATTTCCTTTTACCTTTGACCTTTCATTAGCTGTTCCGATTATTTCCTGCTTCCTCTGACCTTGTTTCACATGTAAAATTGTTGCAACATGGATCCATGGGATGCAGGCATGCTCCTGGTGATGGTTATTATACTGCTACGCCAAAGTGCTGTAAGGAGACGTCGCTTTTGGGTGCACCCACTGATGAGAGAAAGAGATCCAAAGGGCCAGTTTTGGACTCTAAATGCAGACCTTCGTGCACACCCAGACAAGTTTTTTTCATACACCCGCATGTCGATATCTAGGTAGGAATGTTTGCATGTGATGTGTCCCTTCCAAAGACAGGAAGTGACAAAGGAAGATTAGGTCATGACAGATGACCATAGAGGTTTTTTTTCTTTATGGTTATTTTTTTGAACATGTCGCATATTGTTCACCCCCAACATATTCCGTAGCATCTGCAAGTGAACCTAAGACTGACGTATATTTGGCCATTTTGTCCCAATCTGACTCTGTCAGTTTAGGTCCACTGTAGTTTTTTGGATGATCGATGCGATACTGCATTATGGCATCTTTGACTTCCAACAATCTGGCTAACATCATGTAGGTACTGTTCCAAGGAGTTGCCACATCCTGCTGCAATTTGTGGAACATGACACCATCTTTCGGCGAAGAGACTGGAATGGCTGCTCTTCAGTTTGGATGTGTTGGCCGAGCT
>NW_017308085.1:236978-282974 GCF_000935625.1 Nanorana parkeri | reverse complement strand
GTCACTTGGGCCGGTGAGTTTCATGGTTCATGGTTGCATCGGATCTCCGGCGGAGAGGTGAGTACCAATCAAAAGAATTTTGATCGATCAAAAAAAATTAACGATTAATCGAGGGATTAATTGTTAATTCCCGCAGCCCTAGTTTTTTCTTCTTACCACCTCTTCTGGTGCGTTTTTTGTACTTCTTCCTAAAAAAGGTACTGATGAAGAGGGTGATCCGATAGTGGTGGTGTTATGCAATGAGGTGGGTGGCGCATCACTATCTGTGGACGGATTTTCCGTAGGTCGCTCACTCTCACTTGAGCTCATATTTGATTTTTGGAAACGTTGTCTTGATCCCCCACGTGAAAATGCACCTCCCCTGCGTCGTCCCCGGAAGGTATTCCCAGTGAGCCGTGGATATAACCTACCATCCTGATAGTCCTGACATACTTGTCTGAATGTATCCCGTTTGGCAGCACAAATTTTGTCAGCATAAATAAGAGTATCAGATTCTATTTTCTCAATCTCTTTAAATTAAACATTGCATCATCAGACATCTTACCCCGAATCTTCATTTCATGGGAGGCGATATCCTTGTTAATTTGGCAAAGCTGTGTCTTTATCTCTTCAATCACGAGAAGCATGTAATTAAACGAGTTTAGGGTCGACATTGCACACCACTTATCGCAGAAATCTCTACTTTGTCTGCAAATGGTCGGTTGGTTGCGTATGCGAAAACCTCTTGGCACTTTTTTTGCTCGATAGTACTCGGAAAGGGTAAATCCATGTAGTTCCAAGTCAACGTGCTTTTTTTTCAGCCTTTTTAGATCTTGAAACAAATCAATGGCAGAATCAGAGCCAAATGCTGCAATATGATTTGCTGGAAATAATATGGCATCAATTTCATGTTTCTTAAAAGCACACAAACAACTTTTTTTTTTTAAACTTATTTTTTACACTTAACTTGATTGCTATCACCTAGGGGGCTAAAAATCCCCCGATGTGATAGCTAGAAAACAATGATAGGTCCTCTTAATAGAGACATCAGGGGTCCCCAAGACCCCTAATGTCACCTAGGGACCCCCCAAACAAGCTAATGAAGCAGAGATCTGCTTCATCAGCTGCTTCTTTGGCTCACAGCCAGAGAAATGACAGCTAAAGGCGGAAGAGATGTAATACACATCGCTTCCGACTTTAGAAAGAAGGGGGAGAGATCAGCTGTGGGAAATGCTGATATCTCCTCCTTCTCTCTTCGAGCAGCCGCTGTGCTGGTCCTGTCAGTCCCGGGCACCACAGGGGGGACAGCGGTGCCCGGGATAACTGGCAGTGGCTACAGAGGGGGAGGGGTGCGGCAGCAGGGAGGTGGGGCGCTGCACATTTCAGGGTTATACAAGTGATCAGCCGGCTTATTATAACATGGATGGCATATAATTATTATTATTATAACGATTACAAACGAATACTTTGTAAATAAATGCCGGTTTCCTCATTAATCCCATCTGAGCGCGAACACAGATACTGGGCTGGCGTTCTCGACAGAACACTGACGCTAAATTGCAGCGTGAACTGAAGCGGTTACCTGAGGTCCCGCGCTTGCTGGGGACCTCGGCAGCCATCCTGTTAACCACACAGTGCCATGGCGGCGGGGGGGTTGGGGGGGCCCTTCATGGTTTCTTACACCGAGGCCCTGAAGGTTCTAGTTACGCCTCTGGGTAATCCTTTTATATAGACAACAAAAATAGACACGCTTTCAATTATACACAAATCAACATTAGATTCAGCACTCACTGGAAACACTAGACTAACATTTCTAAAGGTCTATAAATCCTTGTGTTACCTGTGCTGTTCTTCCTCCTCCTAGCTTATTTGTCACTCTCAAGCACCACAGAGCCACAGCTAAATGAGAATGCCACTTTAAGTCACTGGGACATTTCCACCTCTCCCAGTATTTTGGACAGGAACTTAAAATGTATTTTCATTGTTGAAGCCAAACTGGAGTAACACCTATTTTATATTTGTTATATGTTCCTATTCACATTGCATAACTTGAAAAAATATGTAAAAATTGCTGCTTTAATTTTTAAGTGTTTTTACTTGCTTAATACACAGTCAGAGTTTAAAACAAACATAAAACCAGCAGTGTATAACTCCAAATTATGTAAAACAAAGTAACAGTTACAAATGTCAGCTCTAGTATGCCTGACATGTTTAGTTTATTGACTTAAGTAGAGAGTAAACATCTATTTCCTTAAAACAGCCTAAAAGATAACCCTGAACCCTTTAGCTGCCGGCGACCTATGCCATACATCAGCAGCAGCAGGCCCCTGTAAGCAGACTCCGAATGGCTGTAGCTGCCAGGAGTCTGTTACATGTGTAAAGCCAACTGTCATCTTTACACTGGAAGTGATTCATAGCAGCCTGATCATTCCCGTTCCATTCCATTGGCTGCCAAATACCCCCCACTGTGCTCCGCCCATGGATTGGCATTGTGGGTATCAGTGGAGAGAGGGGAGAGAGACCAGCTAACATCCATTTACTGATCTACTCCCCACTGAATGAACCTGAAAGCGATGATGATTTTATCACTTGCAGTTTCTAAGCTGTCATTCCCAAGCCAGAGAGACCAAAGAAGAAGCTAATCAAGCATGATCTGTGCTTGATCAGCTTCAATGGGCTGCATAGGTAACATTAGGGGTCCAATTGATCCCTAATGTCTCCTTATAATGTAAAAAACGTTTTGAAAAACAAAGATAAATAAATTAAATGTACACACACCAGAAACGCATTGGCCTAACTATGTACGTAAACGACAAATGCGCCACATGTTAGGTATCGCCGTACACACCAGAGTGACCGCAATAATTCTAGGGCCATTATTTATGGTTAACTCTAAACTGATGACCCGTAAAAGCGTTTAGGGTGCCGCCTATAGACAGTTTTGGTTACCATAGTTTTTCGACATTTCACAGGCACACAATTTTGAAGCTTGACATGTTTGGTATCTATTTACTTGGCGCAACCCCGTCTTTTATATTTTACTACAACATTTGGGTAATGTATTGTGTATAATCAACTAAAGTGTATTTTTTTTTTGTTTTTTTGCTTTTCTTCAAGTCTATTAGTTTTACAAATTACAACAAGCCTAAAAAACTAAAAATCTAAAAACTTTGCAACTGATTACCACAAACACATTTGAAATCTAAATGATGTCCCTGATGCTGATATTTTAGGAAGTTAGCTTCTATGCTACAAAAGTGATAATTCTGCAGCAATATTGTGTGTATTTAAAGTGGTCTGTATGTGCAAATCAACGTATCTTAACAATGGTACTATGCAGACCAAAGTTAAGGATGTCCCCGAGAGATATGTATAAAACCCATAACATACGAGCAGTGTGCATGGCAATTGTAGCCTACATTATTTTGTTCGTTATTATGTTTAATGTTTGATTTCACTGTTCTATATAAAATGATGCAGAAACTTGCTTTTACATTCATCTGGAAGACCTTCATTACAAATTGTTAATGTACAAATAACCGGGGCTGTCAGAAGAATCTATTTACTATGGTGCAAAAGCAGTGGTGTGCAGTAACCCACACCGACCAGATATTATCTTTCATCAGTATAGAGTATGCAGACTAAGGAGTTTATTTAAAGCAGTGGTTCTCAACCTGTGTAACCTCAGGACCCACATTTGTACTTGGTCATTAAGTTGCGACTCACCAGTTGAGAACCACGGCTCTATATACACTGATCTAATATATATATATAAAACATAAATTACAGTCTTTTAGCTTCGCTCCGTAGCTTTCCACAGCTTCAAGACACTCACGCTGCTCACCCCTCGTGAGCCCTCAATCTGCTCTCTTAGCAGTGTGTACCACAGGTCCTAGGGTCACCGACCTTCCTGACCTCTCCCCTCGTGGGCACTCACTCTGCTCTCCCAGCAGTGCGTCCAACTGGTCCCTTGGGTCACCGACCTTCCTGACCTCTCCCAGCCACCGCTGGCTGTTCCTTGTGCGTCCAGCACGCACCCGAGTTTGTCTGTGTCCCGGTGCTCCCTGCACACACACAACTCCAACACTCCTCTGAGCACTGGGCTGGCTTCCTAATGAGGCTGCTCTCAGCCACCTGATCAGCCCAAGCTGGTCATTGGCAACACCTGGCCCCAGGACTGGAGATCTCATCCCACCCAGAGCTCTACGAAAAATCTCCAGAGCTCCAGATCCCAGCTACAATTAGGAAAACCTGGACGAACCTGAAAAGCCAGGCTCTTCTGGTTCACACCTAGGCGTTTTACAGCGCTGATTGACGCGCTGTAAAACGCCCAGCAAGTGAAATCCCATTATTTCCTATGGGCATGGTTCCCAGCTGGGCGTATTTCAGCACGTCGGAAATGCGCTGAAAAACGCCCTATGCCCAAAGAAGTACAGGATCTTCTTTGGGGCGTATTTCCGCGTGTGTCCGTTAGGTACACGTTTGATGCTCATTTTGTGGACCGCAAATCGGGGTAAAAACACGCGGCCCAAAACGTGCATATTTCGATCACCTAGGTGCGAACCCAGCCTAAAGGAGAACTATGAGGTGAGTGCTTTTCCCTCACCTCATAGTTCTAGCCGACCTGTGACAATGAGACGGTCACAGGTCGGCTCAGTAGATCGGGAAGTGAGCGAACACATACTGGCGTTCGCTCACTTCTCGATCTTCTCCAAAAGAAAGCTCTATCTATCCCCCCCAAAAAAATACATAAATTGCAAGGCTATAGTCCAGTCATGCTGACTGGTGAAATTTTTGACTGACTGGTGAGACACCATCAAATTTTTCAAGCCCTGTATATATATTTATCCCTGTGCAGCAGACTTATCTGAGGTCTTATGTGAGAGCTGTGGGTGGACATATATATATATATATTTATGGGTGGTATCACGGCTCTCACATAAGACCTCAGATAAGTCTGCTGCACAGGGATACATTCGGGATACATTTCTTGCATACAGAATTTAGACAGATACAATATAAGTGCAGGTTACTTACACAAAGACCACAATGCCAAGCTCATTCAGCAGTGCCCACAACATGCCCCAACATCAGAAGAACTGGCAGTGGAGATCTGCAGTGATCGCACCAGGTTGCTCTCCACTGACAGTCCGATCCCAGAGTCTGTACAGTAATCAGCTGGGGAGCCACTGACAGCCCCATCATCCAGCTCTGCTCCGTTTGTCCGAGCATCTGCCCGCATGGCTCTCCCCTCTCCTACCACACTGGCAAGTCCACCCCTGGGGGAGCCCTCCTGATACCTGTATTTGCCCATTTCGCTCCTGTCCATGTGTCACTCATTAGAAACTTTCCCGCCCGCGCCCTTCTCTCTGCTCCTGACTGACCGCGGCTGCTGCAGCAACATCTGATGGCGAGGCGGGAGAACTGACAATGCTGCACTAGGAGGAGGCTAAGGAGCCTCTTACCTAGCGCAGCAGAAGGCACACGGCGACCCACTTTTGGGTCACGTCCCACTAGTTGAGAACCAAGGGTTTAAAGGATAACTATACTGTTGTATAACACTCACTTGTCCACCTTCCAGTGAGATCCATTTTGTGAGGCCCGCAGGAAGCCGCACAGATGCTGCTGCATTTTTTTCTGCCAGCTTCACACTTCTTGTGCGCATCTCCAGAGAAAATCCCATTCATTTCTCTGGAGAGGCCTTCCATAGCTGTGAATAATAATAAATGGCCCCTCCATAGTAATAAACAGGTATATTCTGCGCATGCCCAGAAGAAGCAAGGGACCAGCCAGAGAATTTCTCCTGTGGGCTTCAAAGCATAGATCCTGCAGGAGAGTGGGCAGATGAATATAAGACTTCTGGGAGTCACATAAGAAATATTTATACAAAAGTACAGTTATCATATGAATTTTATGAGCAACTACAGAACACAGCCCCATTTGCAGCTTGGTTAGACCCCACAGAGCCCTGGTGAAATCCGAAAGAGCCCTACCCGGGCTTTGTAGGGTCCCAACAGGGCTCTGTGGGGTTTAAACAGGGCTGGTGAGACCTCACAGAGCCCTGGTGAGACCCCACAGAGGCCTTTTTAAATCATGGCTCTGTTGGGTCTCACCAGCAACAGGGCTCTGTAGGGTCTCACCAGCCTGGTAGACCCCTCAGAGCCCTGGGAGACACCAAAGAGCCCTAGTGAGACCCCAAGAAAGCACTGGTCTTGCCTGGGCTATGTGGGGTCTCACCACACTGGTAAGACCCCTCAGAGCCCTGGGGAGACCCCACAGTGTCTGATCTCACCAGGGCGAGATGGGGTCTCACCAGCAGGCACCGTAGGGTCTCACCAGGGCTCTGTGGGATCTCAGCATGGCTATGTGTGGTCTCACCAGCCTTGGTAGACCCACAGAGTCCTGGTGAGACCCCTCAGAGCCCCGATGAGACCCCACAGAGCCCTGGTTAAACCAAGGCTCTGTAGGGTCTCACCAGAGCTCCATGGGGTCTCGCCAGCACCAGGGCTCCGTAGGGTCTCTCCAGGCCTCCAAGGGGTCTTACCATGGCTATGTGGGGTCTCACCAGCCTGGTTAGACCCCTCAGACCCCCGGTGAGACCCCACAGAGCCCTGGGCTCTGTAGAATCACCAGGGGTCTCACCAGGGCTCTGAGGGGGATTCACCACGGTAGCAGGGCTCTGTGGGGGTCTCACCAGGGCACTGTGGGTTCTAACCAGTCTTGGTAGACCCACAGAGCCCTGGTGAGACCCCTGGTGAAATTCTACAGAGCCCTGGTATAACCAGGGCTCTGTGGGATCTCCCCAGGGCTCTGTGGGATCTCCCCAGGGCTCTGTGGGATCTCCCCAGGGCTCTGTGGGATCTCCCCAGGGCTCTGTGGGATCTCCCCAGGGCTCTGTGGGTCTACCAAGACTGGTTAGAACCCACAGTGCCCTGGTGAGACCCCCACAGAGCCCTGGTTATACCAGGGCTCTGTAGAATTTCACCAGGGGTCTCACCAGGGTAGCAGGTCCATGTGGGGTCTCACCAGGGCTCTGTGGGTGTCGACCCAGCCTTGTTAGACCCCACAGAGCCCTGGGGAGATCCCACAGAGCCCTGGTTAAACTAGGGCTCTCACCTGCTATCCACAGGGCTCTCCAGGCTGCCACTCCAGTACTGTGCTGGGCTGGCTGTGTCTTGCGGGCGGGACGATGTCTCCATCGGCTTCTGAAGTTAAACTCCGCCCTCCCAGGAGTGAGGTCTCTTCTCATTGGCTGGTGGGCGGAGCTCCATCCAGAAGGCCGAGCCGATGGTCCGCGTGACGATCGAGGAAACGGATGAGTTTTCAGCCCTGTCACTGTCAAACTGAGAGTCTCAGTTTGACAGCGACAGGGCTGAGAGCTCACAATGCTACCTGGCTGCCGTTCTAACAGGGCAAACTAGGCGGGCCGCGAGGCCCTCGGGAGCGCGAGGCCTAAGGCGACTGCCTAATTTGCCTAATTAAAGAGCCGCCTCTGAGTAGAAGCGATCTGGCGGCAGCTGAGCCGCCAGAATTGCTTCTACTGTAAAGCCGAAAGTTGGCTTTACAAGTTTAAAACAGAGTTAGAAGTTGTACCGTATATACTCGAGTATAAGCCGTCCCGAATATAAGCCGAGGTACCTAATTTTACCAAAAAAAACTGGGAAAAAGTATTGACCCGAATATAAGCCGAGGGTGGGAAATGAGGCAGCTACTGGTAGATAGATACCAATAAAATTACATTAATATTTATTTAAAAGAAAAATAACCTAGCTCTGTAAGTGGAAAAGGGGGTACAGGGCTACATATCATGTACTACGGATCATTTAACCCATTCATATTAGCAGAGGATAATTGTAAATCTATTGTTCAGTGCATTCTATATGTAGTATATAGTACATGTACATATAGAGTGCCTGCAACAATACATTTACAATGATCCTCTGCTAACATGAATGGGTTAAATGATCCATAGTACAGGGCTACATACAGATCATTTAATACATTCATGTTAGTATAATTGTAAATGTATTGTCTGCACTGTATTAGCAGTATATACTCTATATAGAGTATATACTGCTAATACAGTGCAGACAATACATAATTGCTTAATAAATCTCCCCCCCAAATCTGCCCTCACTCACTGTGTGACTGTGCCGGAGAGAGCAGGGACGAGTCAGCGGCAGCGCTGGTCCAGTGGGAGGAGCTCCAGGTGGGGTCCTAATTTAGCTGACTTAGAGGTGCCTGCCCGCTAAATTACAACCCCACCTGGAGCTCCTCTCGCCTGATCAGCACGCCGCTGACTCATCCCTGCTACCCTGCCTGACTGGGCGCTGCGGGGTTTTTTTTTTTTTCTTCTTACTTACCTCGCCGAGCGTCGCGTCACTGCTGCTTCGGTGGGCGGCGCTCCGAGCGGGGTCATCTGGCAGTCTCCGGCCACCTAAATTAGGACCCGGAGACTGCCAGATGACCCCGCTCTGAGCGCCGCACACCGGAGCAGCAGTGACGCGACGCTCGGCGAGGTAAGTAAGATGACGCGCTGGCGCTGACTCGAGTATAAGCCGAGGGGGGCACTTTTCACCCAAAAAAATGGGCTGAAAATCTCGGCTTATACTCGAGTATATACGGTAATGTTGCAGCCAGAAAGTCATTTGTGGATGGAGGATTAGGCCCCATTCACATGTAGCGACTATCGCGAGAAGTCGCCGGCTAATGATAGTCAATGTAGATGTCTTAGCTCCATGTCGCAAGTCGCTTCTACAGGACCCTTTTTTCGGCAGATTTTGCGCGATTTTGCTTTTTTTCTATGGAGCCCAATGGAGAAGGTCGCGCTACCGTCGCTGGATCGTCGCTGGAACGTCCCCCCGAAAGTCGCGCTATCCCGGCCGCTGCAAAGGTATGTTGCTACATGTGAATGGGGCCTTAATTCTATTCAGCTGTTTGATGGGAATTGCTCAGGAACCTTGTGTGTGACCGATTTGGGAGTGTTTGTGTATTGGCTGATGGGCGGTAAGCAACCACCGTCAGGGCCGGCCTTAGGCCTTTAGGCGTACTGTGTGAGAAAGCTTTACAGTGCCCCTCAGGTGACCACACCCCTCAGTAACCACACCCCTCAGTAAGCACACCCATTTCTCCAATATCCGCACCATTTAAATACTCCCATTTTGTTAAGCCCCAAAGAAACATTAAAAAGTATGATAAAAATAAAACTTTTATTCAAACGTATTAAACGTGTAGGCACAATATAAGTATTCCTCTAAATAAAACAACACAAGGCAAACAAATGGTAAACAATAAATGTCAAACTAAAATAGTCTATTAAAATAAAGTGTCAGGATTTCATGCAGACCCTTTTTTCAAGTAAGTGCATCTAGAAAAGTAAAAATAAAAAACAGAACACAAAACCTAGACTACATGTTAAATTAATGAATTACTATATGCCCGAATATACGAAAAATGTATTCAGGCACATAATAATTTGTTTGAGAATGCGCAGCGGCCATGTTGGCCACCGGCGCGTTCTGCAAATGCTTTCCACCATCTTGGAGGAGGTGAGCATGACGTCACATGACGCCATGCATGCGTGGCATCAGGTGACGTCACACGCCGATATAGGCACCGCCATCTTGGTGTATACCTAGATATACACCAAGATGGCGGCGCCCAACACGTGTGGTGTCAAATGACATCATGCTCCCTGCCTCCAGAACACACCAAAGGCTGAATCCAAAATAGCATAAAAATTTTTTTGTTACATAAAACAAATGCAAACGTTTTTAGTTTTCGTTCATTTCATCTGAAATTAATTTTTAGTCTTTGCACATGTCTAAGAATACGTGTGTTCAGGAGCAATAACATATATATATATATTATAATATATATTGAAATAGGCATTTTTATCATAGTCACTTAACCACATCCATTACAAGACGATCGGTAATTATCACAGATATTTACAGATCCTCCGCTCGGCCATGCACAGAGACGCTGTTATCCTGAAACTGACAGGATGACAGCGAATCCGCTCTCCTCAGCACTTGGCCGTTGTCACACCCGAGCGGTGTGTGTCTGTTTGCGTTGGATCACAGCTGCGGAGTAACCGCCCAGCAAATCATACAATAATCTTTGTAGAAGTAGGTGGTTCAGGTTGGGGATCCACTATGACACTCTATAATGTAGGAGAGTGAGCATAGAACCCATGTACATCATACACCACCAATAATCTAGGGAATTTGCCACTTGTGCCGAGGTATTTCAGTCATACCACTGGCAGCCACAGTGAGCTAAGTAAATAGTTACTAATGATTGTAACTTAAGGTAACAGTGAACGACACCAAAACAATAGGTTATATACCCTGGGGTCTGAGGGGATTTGTAGTCCAGCACATAAAACCCTGCTAGGAGGTTGCAGTGGTGTATGTTAGCTCCAAGACAGATTAGGTTATAAGTAGATAAATGTATAAAGCGTGCCCGGCCGGACCGCTGCAGGATGAGTCTATGAGAGCCGTCCTGACAGCTGCGGCTTATCTCCTCCTCACCGCTCGGCCATCCTGACAGCAGGCAGTGCTCCCTCCTGCGCCCCCCGCCGCAGGCTTCAGCAGACAGTTTCTCCTCGGAAACTGTCCGCTGCCTCAGCCCATACAGGCAGCGGGGATCCGAGGACAGCGCTGAAGGAAGGGGGGCGGAGGAGTGAGCGCTGTCATGGCGGCCTTGTTGCCATGGTGCCCTCGAACACCCCAAAGGCCGGTGTTCTATCGAAAGTTCCAACTCCTCGACATCTCCAACCATCTGACTTCTGGTTTACTTAGAAGTAAGAGGTTTGGCCGAGAAGGCTGTACTGCTTAACTGATTAATAACGTGCTGGATTAGTGTGACTCTAGTTTATTTTAATACTTTATTGCTGTGTAGTACGTGTTTAGGGAAATGCCGCAGGTGGCGCACCTGCAGTACAGCCTTCTCGGCCAAACCTCTTGCTTCTAAGTAAACCGGAAGTCAGATGGTTGGAGATCTCGAGGAATTGGAACTTTCGACAGAACACCGGCCCTGGGCACCGTCTTTGAGTGGTGCAGGGAAAAAGGAGTGCACCGGGACCTGATCCACAGGAGTCCTGCCAGCGGGCTGGGGTTGAGACCGCACGAGCGGTAAGTTGATGATCAAAAGCCATTGGTTGAAGCATTGTTTGGACTAGGGTTGCACAGATACCAAGTACAGTACTCGGTACAAGTACGAGTACATGTACCGATACTTTTGAGCTCCAAGACCACACTAGAGAAAAATTCAAAAATTAGGAGGCAGCTGTCCTTTGTAAGGAGCACACAGAGCTCCTGGAATTTGTACATCTCTGTTTTAATGTATGATTTTGTTTTTATAAATATAAATAAAGGGATGCACAGATACCAGTTTTGCGAGTACGAGTACTGGTACTTGCCGAGTACTTACACGTACGAGTACTGATACATTTTTGTTTATTGTCATGTGACAGTTTTTCTAAAACAATACAGACTAATGATTTCAGGACAGTGATGGAGCACCAGAGCCAGGTCCCAGCTGCAACCGCTACAACCCTGGTAGTTCTCATGAAAATGCCAAGTATCGGCACTGGTACTCGAAAAGTATCTGTGCAACCATAGTTTGGACGATGGCTGTGAGAGGGGTGGATAAATTGGATTGATCGCTCAACGATCAGTGAGTGTGCTCGCGGTGCAAGCAGTGAAGCGTTTTCTGTTTGAGAGGCTTGACAAAGAAGATACATTCTTCTTTACTGCTTGCACCGCGAGCACACTCACTGATCGTTGAGCGATCAGGTCCTGGTGCACTCCTTTTCCCTGGACCACTCAAAGTCGGTGGTTGCTCACTGCCCATCAGTCAATACACAAGCACTCCCAAATCGGTCAGAAGCAAAACCGATCACCGCACACAAGGTTCCTGAGCAATTCCCATCAAACAGCATAATAGAATTAATCCTCCATAGATCCACAAACAACTTTGCGGCTGCAACATCACAACTTCTAAGGTCACCTTCAAGGAACACTCGGCATCCAAAACGCAAATCCTCCTGCCATTATCGCACAGACCTCCACATTTCCAATTAACCAGCCATATTGTTTTCATTCGACACGTCAACACTATCTCCAACATCTGAACAAGCACAACACTTCCCTCCTCGATGACATCCCATCTTTTGCAACTTCTTGGCGAGTCTCTACATTTTAACACATTGTACTATTCACTACTCGAAATTTATGTGTACCATCATTCCTTCTTTCCCACAAAATTCGGATTACATTAACACCATCCGGAAAGTGGTATTGGCACCACAACCGACTACTGCCAACAATAGTTCAAAGTTTTTTTTTCAATCAAGCCCATCTATATCAACACCCAAACTTTCACGCTTCTTTCTCTCCTTTTTTTGTAAATAAACACACCACACCATAAAAAAAGTCCTTTATTTGAAAAAAACAAAAAACAACACAGGTTTTTGACAAGTCTTTTATTTTAAAAAATGTCCATCGATTGTAATCCACAGGGCAATCAAGTCATCCAGTGATGTTAATCATGATGAACAATGACTGCCGACTCGCCAAAAGAAAAAATACCTGATGGCCACTGACCGATCCTGACGTACTCTTTCCGCAAAATGACAGCTTTGACCCGAATGTCAACAAAGGGGCAGAGTGAATCATGACATCATGGGACTTGTTCCACCCCTTTGTTGACATTCGGGAGCAGAACTGTCACAATAGCAACTCCCGCATGTCAACACAGGGGTGGAACCAGTCCTGTGACATCATGATGCGCTCCGCCCCTTTGTTAATGTAGGGATGTATTATTTTTCCAAATTCTCATCCTATATTTTTGTGATTTGCCAGTAAGCTTAGGTGTGCTGGCTAGTGTTCTCTAAGTGTGCAGTGATTATTCTCAGTCACATGCTGTGTTGGGTGTTCACCAGCATTGTGTGCTAGAGATAACATTCCACATTAAGGATGTTTAATGCCTGGCCAATCAGTAGGTCTGGGGAGCCTGCTGTGCATGCTGGGAGAGCTATTAAATATCTGAGGCACTTTCTGGCACACTCTCTTCGCTCCAGGGTCTTCACCTGCATGGATATCTTGTGATACACCAATCTAGGCCACAGGCCTGAAAGGCCTAGGGTTATGGGGAGTTGTGGGGATCTCCCAGTCTGGGAGGTGTCCCTAAGTTACTGGCTGCTATGGTGGAGTGCTACAGTACAGGCTTTGAGGATGCACAGCAGCAGTCATTTCCCACAATGATGGTGAGTGACTGACTGAGTGTGGAGAAGTAACACTGGAACCTTCTCATTGCTATCCTGCCTTGATGTAATGACTGAGCATACACTAGAACAGTGGTTCTCAACCTGTGTAACCTCAGGACCCACATTTGTACTTGGTCATTAAGTCGTGACCCAAGGCGCACTGCAATGGAATGCACAGCATTACGGTACCGCACATTCCGGTGCAGGCAATAGAACTGTGGGTGGCAGGTGCGTTTGGGGTGCTATTCAAATGAATGGCAACACAACACACCTCCCACACCAAAACACATGGTAGGTCCACCCAGTCTCCCTACCTTACAAGAACTGGAGTGGATCCTCAGTCTGGGGTCCAGTGTGGGCTGCTGCGCTGTGACAGAGCTCCATCCACATGTGCATTGCTTGTACAGCTCCCTAGTGTGCCCTGTAGAGGTGCCAGGAGCCAGAATGTGATGTCACTCCGGTCCAGGCACCTCTACAGGGCACACTAGGGAGCTGTAAGCAATGCATGTATGGATGGAGCTCCCTCGTGGCCATACCCCCAGCCCACCTCAAGCTGACACTCGGTGCCGGGTAGCATAATTTTAATGGCTGCTTGGTGCAAGAACTGACAGTGCTGCACTAGGGAGAGGCTGAGGAGCATCTCGCCTACAAAAGAGGAAGGCATTTGGCGACCCACTGAACATGGGGTCGCGACCCACTTTTGGGTCACGACCCACCAGTTGAGAACCACTGCACTAGAACCTTAGCTGAAAGGAGCCAAAGTTACATTTTATGTGTCCAGCCAGTAAAGTTCTGTGAAAGAAGGACTAAGGGGATAATGGACTATACAGAATGTAAGAGGTGTCCGCCGCAATCGCCGATGCGTTCCAGCGTGGAACGCACTCGGCGACGGCACTGACGCGGCTGTGCGGCACCGCTGCGTTCCACGCTGGAACGGGGAAGTGTTCAGGGGTGTTTAAGACACGTGGGAACCCGCACTTCCTCGTGTCTTAAAAGCCGGCTTGGGGGACTTGCACGGTGTTCCTTTTATTGCGATTGCTACGCCTGCAGCCCCCAACCAGTAGACGCATCCTCTGACCTAAACTGAAAAGGACCCGACCGTTCCTGGCTATAGACACCTGGAGACCCAGTTGTGGACGCCCACTGCCGCCTTTCTGCCAGGGATCCTCCACTTCAAATCAGGGATCCTCCACTTCAAACCAGGGAAACTGATAAGTACCATCTTACAATTACTATGAGACTTTCACATACCATATGCTTGATTTGAATTGCCTTGATACATGTACTTTAAGGATAAGCACCTTGCTATAGTTACTATCAGACTTTCCCATACCATATGCTGGAACTGAATTGCCTTGATACATAATCTTTAAGGATAAGACTTCCCTACTTACCAAATGCTGGCTTGAATACTATAATACATCTGTGATTGTCATAAGAATTGAATTTAACCCCTGCTGACCTGATTATATTATACAAACACCTTATGGATAAGACTTTAATTTAATCCTGTGCTGGATCTCATTCCTCTGCTCCATTCATTATAGTACGTGTCGGGTCCCGGTCCGAGTGGCTCCATGTCGGGTCCCGGTCTGAGTGGCTCCATGTCGGGTCCCGGTCCGGGTGGCTCGTCGGCCATATCGGGTTCCGTCTCGCGGGACGCGCCGTGTCCCGATCCTAGCCGCTGTGCGAGGGCATCCCATCGGCACCGTTAGGCCGCGCAGGCAGCCCTGTGACCCGGCGGGATCCGCCCCATACGGCGTGACAACGTTGCACTAGCGTGCGCGGGTGACGTCATCACGTCGGCGCACGCGCAGTGTAACGTCCTCAGCCTATTTAAAGCCCACAGGACTGGGATTCATTGCTGAGTGATTATCAGCCAGCACCAGTCGTCTTGATCCTTGCTCCTGTGTTATCCTGTTACCTGGCATTCTCCCTGACGCTTCTTCTGGATTATCCCTCTGTACTGCGCTGCCTGCCTATTACCGACCCGGCTTGTCTCTCGACTCTCCATTGGATCCTGCATTGTACTTCGTTGCCTGCCTATTACCGACCCAGCTTGTCTTCTAACCTTCCCACTGGTCTTCAGTACCCTCTCTGCACGGCTGCCTACTCTGCTGAGCCACCACCTGCTGCCGACACCTGGTACCCTGATCCGGCACCCGTGCACCCCCTGCCTGAGCACACTGTCTCCAACCCCAGTGATCATCAGACGGGGTTGCAAGGGAGTTCCTCCTCGTCATCTCGGGCCCACACCTCGGACCTAACAGAATCACTCAGCCATCCCGTGGGCCGAAAGGAGGCCTCCATGGAGGAACTCTGCCAGCAAATTGCCTCCCTTACCCAGTCGGTGCAGGGACTCCAGGAGGGCTATTTTCAGCTAGAAGGCCGGCTGGAATCCCTGGCTCGGGTTGCCCCAGCAGCACCAACCACAGCCCCAGTTGCTCCAGCCGAGGTAGCTCCAGTACCACCTGCCGCAGCCGCCATGGCTCCACCTCCAGAACCCCGTGTGCCGCCACCAGATAAGTTTTCCGGCGATCGGAGCAAGTTTCAGGCATTCCGGAACGCATGCCAGCTCTATTTTTTACTTCAGCCCCGCACCTTCATTACAGAACAAACCAAGGTGGGATTTATCATCGCCCTCCTGCTGAACGAACCACAAGCCTGGGCCCATCGTCTCCTGGAACGGTCTGACCCACTCCTGGAATCATCCAAGGGGTTCATGGATGCCATGGCCTTACTGTATGACGACCCTCATCGGTCCTCCTCCGCCGAGACCATTCTGGTCTCGCTTCGCCAGGGTCGCCGGCCAGTGGAAGACTATGTGGCAGAATTTAAGAGGTGGGGTTCGGACACCGATTGGAACCAGGCAGCACTCCGTCACCAGTTTCGCCTAGGACTATCGGAGACCCTGAAAGATGAATTGGCTTGTGTTGGAGTGCCAGATGTTCTTGACGAACTCATCCTGCTTGCCATCCGAATCGACCGACGCCTGAGAGAACGAAGGACGGAGAGGGCTGGCCAGCCCCGACCCACCTGGATGCTGCCACGGGTCCCAACACCCCTGTCAACTTTTGGGTCCAACCACTGACCAGCACCGTCAGGAGGGTTTCCTGAACCTTCGGAACCCATGCAGATAGGGCTGCTGCGAGCTCCGCTCACCCCTGGGGAGAAGGAGCGACGACTCCAGCTGGATCTGTGCCTGTACTGCGGAGGCTCGGGACACTATGCACGAACCTGTCCCACCAAGAACCGTAAGTGCTCACGCGCCAATTCCATGTCTGAAACTAGAGTGATGCGGATCTCGTCTCATCTTGTCATTCCTGTGTCGTTAAAGCTGCCAGGGAGAGTTCTTTATACCCAGGCCATCCTTGATTCTGGGGCATGCAGCTGCTTCCTGGATCACAGATTCGCCCTCCAGCATCAAATCCCCCTGCAAACCAAACTCCAGGAATTAGTCGTTCACCTGGCAGATGGCAATCCTCCAAGTTCTGGACCTGTTACCCAGGAGACCATCCCCATTCCCACTACAATTTCTCCCGGACATCACAAACTCCTCCGTCTAGACGTCATCTCATCGCCTCTGTCTCCAATCATCCTGGGAATACCGTGGCTCCAGGCTCATAACCCACACATCAATTGGGATTCCGGAACTGTCTCCTTTACTTCGGCCTACTGTAAACAGTACTGTACTCATTCAGAGGGGCCCCGGGGCCTGTCTCTCTGCCAGCCAGCTCCGGATCCCGAACTGCGTCAGAGGGTTCCCCGTGTCTACCATGACTTCTTTGATGTCTTTGACAAACAGAAGGCAGATACGCTTCCACCACACCGGGCCTGTGACTGCCCCATTGACCTGCTACCAGGCGCGGCGATCCCCTTCGGGCGCATCTTTCCCCTCTCGGAGCCAGAACTGGACACTCTCAGGGAGTACATTGAGGACAACCTAAAGAAAGGCTTTATTCGCTCCTCCACGTCCCCGGCCGGAGCCGGAATCTTCTTTGTAGAGAAGAAGGATTACACCCTGCGTCCCTGCGTGGACTACCGGGAACTGAACAACATCACTATTAAAAACCGCTACCCCCTTCCATTAATTTCGGAGCTGTTCCAGCGACTCCGTTCTGCAACGGTGTTCACCAAACTTGATCTGCGGGGTGCCTACAATCTTGTTCGGATCCGGGAGGGAGGCAAGTGGAAGACGGCCTTCCGTACTCGATTCAGGCATTACGAGTACCTTGTCATGCCCTTTGGGCTATGTAATGCCCCGGCCACCTTCCAACACCTGGTGAATGATGTCTTCCGAGACGTTCTGGATCTCTTCGTCATAGTCTACCTGGATGACATTCTCATTTTTTCAACGTCCCTGAACCTTCATCGCCACCACGTGGAACAAGTCCTCAGTCGTCTCGGACAGCATGGATTATATGTCAAAGCCGAGAAGTGCGAGTTCGAATGTTCTTCGATCCAGTTTTTAGGGCTGGTTATCTCAGCCAGTGGCATCTCCATGGACCCCCAGAAGATATCCGCCATCCTGGACTGGCCTCCACCCACGGACCGGAAGGGCGTGCAGCGCTTCATTGGCTTTGCCAATTTTTACCGGAGATTTATTCGGGACTTCTCCAAGGTCATTCTGCACATTACGCAGCTAACCAAGAAAGTGAGTCGTTTCCAATGGCCCCAGGATGCCCAGGTCGCCTTCGAGCAGCTCAAGCAACAGTTCACGTCCGCCCCGGTCTTGAGACATCCTGACCCAGCACTGCCATATATCCTGAAAGTGGACGCCTCGGAAGCCGCCGTGGGGGCTGTCCTATCCCAACGCCAGGGCCTTAAGAGCCTTCTGCACCCATTCACATACTTTTCAAGGAAACTAAACGTGGCCGAGAAGAACTATGATGTCGGAGATCGGAAACTTTTGGCCATTAAACTGGCTCTTGAAGAATGGCGATACCTGTTGGAGGGGGCCGCCCACCTGGTTTTAATATACACAGACCATAAGAATCTTGAGTATCTCCGGTCGGCAAGACGCATGAGACCCCGGCAGGCTCGATGGGCACTATTCTTTTCTCGATTTCGCCTTCACATCACGTTCCGTCCGGGGTCACGTAACGGGAAAGCGGACGCTTCATCCCGCATCTACACAACACCTGATACTCCGGAAAGACCAGACACCATCTTGCCCGCAACCCAGTTCCTTCTACTTCAACCCGATCTCGTCTCCCAGATCCAGCAGGCATCCCGGGCCTCCCCGCCTTTCGGTGACTCCGGTCTGCTCCAGCAAGATGGGCTCTACGTCCGTAATAACAGGATCTTCGTGCCCCTCGGGGCCCGCACAGCAGTCCTAGGGCACTGCCATGATACCCCGCTGGCAGGTCACTTCGGTGCTCGCAAGACCACCGACCTGATACGGCGCATGTTTTGGTGGCCTTCCTTGGCCACAGACTGCAAAAGGTATGTGGCGGCCTGTCCTTGCTGCGCCCGCAACAAGGGCCTGTCCTACCCAGCCTGGGGCCTGCTACGGCCACTTCTGATCCCATCCTGTCCCTGGAGTGCCATATCCATGGACTTCATTGTGGATCTTCCACCTTCCGAGAACTGCACGGCCATCTTTGTGATAGTGGATCGCCTCTCCAAGATGGCTCACTTAGTCCCATTACCAAAAGTTCCCACTGCCGAGATCCTAGCCCGCACATTCATCAGGGAGATCGTGCGTCTTCATGGGGTTCCCACTGACGTAGTTTCTGACAGAGGAGTACAATTCACCTCAAAATTCTGGAGAGCTCTATGTGCAGCCCTGGACATCCACTTGAGCTTCTCATTGGCCTACCACCCACAGACCAATGGCCAAACGGAACGAACCAACCAGACCTTGGAACAATACGTCCGTTGCTTCTCTACTTTCTCCCAAGACAACTGGGTATCCCTGCTTCCGCTAGCCAATCACCGTTTTTCTCTAACTATGGCTTCCACCCAGCATGGCTGCCCATTCGAAGTCCAGACTCTACAGTTCCGGCCGTCCAAAGAACCGTGGATTTCCTTCGCTCTAATACCCCCTTACTCCAACGGGCCATCTCCAAAGCTCAGGTCGAGGCCAAAAAGACTTACGACCGTTCCCGCAGGGGGGACCTAGCACTGCAACCTGGAGACCTGGTGTGGCTGTCTACCCGTAACCTCAAACTAGCCTGTCCGTCCAAGAAGCTGGGACCCAGGTACATGGGGCCCTTCCCGGTGGAGCGCCAAATCAACCCGGCCTCATACCACCTGACTCTTCCAGCAACCTACCGGATCCACCCCATCTTCCACACCTCTCTATTAAAGCTGTTCACCCCAGATATCTTTCCGGATCGCTCTTCCGACACACCAAGTCCGGTAGTGATTAACGTAAAAGTGGAATACGAGGTAGAGGCGATCTTGGATTTCCGTAAGCGCTGTGGCACGGGCCAGTACCTCGTCAAGTGGAAAGGCTATGGCCCAGAAGAAAACTCATGCCCATGTCAGCATCCATGCCCCACGGCTCATTCGGATCTTTTTACAGAAAAATCCAGCCAAGGCCCGCCTGGTGGGTGCCCGGAGGCCGCCCCTTGGGGGAGGGCCATGTCGGGTCCTGGTCCGAGTGGCTCCATGTCGGGTCCCGGTCCGAGTGGCTCCATGTCGGGTCCCGGTCCGGGTGGCTCGTCGGCCACATCGGGTTCCGTCTCGTGGGACGTGCCGTGTCCCGATCCAAGCCGCTGTGCGGGGACGCACACGGCGAGGGCATCCCATCGGCACGGTTAGGCCGCGCAGGCGCCCTGTGACCCAGCGGGATCCGCCCCATACGGCGTGACGACGTTGCACTGGCGTGCGCGGGTGACTTCATCACGTCGGCGCACGCGCACTGTAACGTCCTCAGCCTATTTAAAGCCCACAGGACTGAGATTCATTGCTGAGTGATTATCAGCCAGCACCAGTCGTCTTGATCCTTGCTCCTGTGTTATCCTGTTACCTGGCATTCTCCCTGACGCTTCTTCTGGATTATCCCTCTGTACTGCGCTGCCTGCCTATTACCGACCCGGCCTGCCCCTCGACTCTCCATTGGATCCTGCATTGTACTTCGTTGCCTGCCTATTACCGACCCGGCTTGTCTTCTAACCTTCCCACTGGTCTTCAGTACCCTCTCCGCACGGCTGCCTACTCTGCTGAGCCACCACCTGCTGCCGACACCTGGTACCCTGATCCGGCACCCGTGCACCCCCTGCCTGAGCACACTGTCTCCAACCCCAGTGATCATCAGACGGGGTTGCAAGGGAGGTCCTCCTCGTCATCTCGGGCCCACACCGCGGACCTAACAGTACGGCTTTATTTCATACCATAGTCTATGTGATTTCTCTACCACGTTACTCTAAAGAACCAGTAGGGGGTATGAAGTAATACCCTGCCTACACCAAAACATATCATCCCTGATCCAGTTGGCAGATGATGTCACGAACTCCAAACTCTTTGCTTAAGACTAAGAGTGACGCCTGGAGTTCAGAACTGATTGCCATTATAAACCTTACCTCACCTATCTCCGCAGTTGTGGTTCACAACCGCAGTACGCTAGGCGTGACACAGAAGACTAAAGAATTCTGCTCTGATGTATTGAAACGGGTATTCTGTGCTCCCTCGCCCTTCTACCTTTCACTTGCAAAATTAAACTAGTTAAAATATATTCAAAGGGTTGACCCGTTGACTATTAATAATCTCCTTCGGCTACTTCCCAAAGATAGACTACAAATACTAAACCCGATTATGGGACACTCTCTACGCCTTTGGGATGCACATAAATATTGCAGACATTTGATGTCCTCGCACCGCCTACTCCTCTCATTCTTGAAACACCCTGCCTTCCCCCCTGCGTGTGATTCTCCATTTGCATTCCGTCATTGGATATCTGGAGATGTGACCAATCTACACAAACTATAAATGGCTGCGGGCCCAAAAACATTTCAACAATTACAAGACTCATATAAACTGCCTGCCACTAAGCTCTTTCGCTACCTTCAGGTCAAGCATTTCATCTCCACCCAAGTACCCGTATTCCCTACAGGTCCCACATTCACCTCGTTTGAACGGCCCTGAACTAATTATCCATACGCGTCGGGTCTGATCACCTAGCTCTATGACCAATTGGCATTGGGTTTAGCCCCTCCTCGTCATAAGTACATGTTAGCTTGGGAGAAAGATCTCGGAAGCCCCATGGATACAGATTGCTGGAAAACCATCTGGGAGGCGACTAAATCTAGCTCACAGAGTATGCAGGTGCTGGAAACCAATTACAAACTCCACTATCGATGGTACTTGGTACCTAGCAGACTTCGTTGTTTGTTCTGGGTAACGATGGATTGTGCTTCCAAGGATGTGGAGAAGTGGGATCCTACATACTGTACATGTATGGTGGCAATGCCCTATAGTACAGACTTTTTGGGCTTGAGTTTTAACTTTTCTTTCTTCTATTTTGGCTCTCACACTGACACCAGATCCAAAGGTCGCTCTACTCAATCTGCCCCCAAAGATCTCACGCATAAACAACACAAATTTTTATTGCATGGTCTTAAAATAATCAACTTTTGAGTCTGCCTCGACAGTAGCTCCCCAATTGGACCTCTCCCCCTCTAATGTAAACATAGAAAAAAACAGAGAAATAGGGGTTTCTGAGAGGTATACAACCAATACATGTGTAAAAATGATATCCAAATTTTATTATACAGTAATTACATTATATAAAAGAATCAATTGTAATACATACGAGTATAAAAAAAACCCAATTGGCTAAAACACACACAAAGTTCCTAGGATATGCCCAACGTCAACCAGTTATATCTTAATTAAATATCCATAGTTGCAAATATAATAATTGTCATTAATTATTCATTGTTCATTTACTGATTTTCATTAGTTTTTCATTGTTCATTTACTGGAACAGACATATCCAGGTCCCGACGCGTTTCGCACCAACCTTCTTCAGGGGACCACGGGGGGCTAATTTAACAATAATAATAACAATTATACATCAATTGATTTAATTGCATTATTCAATTCATTAATAAATTAATATAACATAAATTAGAATGTTTCAGCAATCGGCACCACAGGTATGAGGCCCCCCTGGTTGACGTTGGGCATATCCTAGGAACTTTGTGTGTGTTTTAGCCAATTGGGGTTTTTTTATACTCGTATGTATTACAATTGATTCTTTTATATAATGTAATTACTGTATAATAAATTTGGATATCATTTTTACACATGTATTGGTTTTATACCTCTCAGAAACCCCTATTTCTCTGTTTTTTTCTATATTGCATGGTCTTACCGTGGCTAAACAGACAGTAGCGAAATCATGGCAATCCCCCAATCTGCCTTTTGCGGAAGTAGAGTGCAGACTCCAATGGTTTTTCATTAACGAATGTCTCACGGCACGGTTGACTGATAAAGTCCCAGACGCACTCCTTTGACACTCGTTTGCTGACACTCTGATCTTGGAGAACAGGCTGTCATTCCCCTACCTGTACACCAGGAATGGACTGTCTCTATTTTACCGCACTCCCACCACTACTTCCCTACTCTATTCTACACCCCTTTTCTATCTTGCTCTTATCCTTTCTTTGGCCCTCCTCACCCCTGCACCAGGTTGGTTTGGTAGAGGGTTTGTCCTTTTTTGCCGATTTATTTTTATTTTTGTTGGATTCAAGTTACAAGAGGTTACTTGCTTACACTGGATTTCCGGTTTATAACTACAGATTACTGACTGCTGCTACACATTGTTACTGTCAGCAGTGACCTCATTGGTAGTTGTGTTCACTGTGTAAATCGTAAAGAAAATGCATAGACCATACTATGTCATAACTTACGACTATAAACCTCTACTATACTTGACTGTGTATTGTAAAACAAAAAACTATTAAAATAAAATATATTCAAAGGGGTTGGTTAGTGTTACTCCCAGCAACTACTGACTAGAGTCTTATATATATAACAGCCTGTCTAGGGACAACATAATTCTCAAATGGGTGGTCCCACTTGCAATGCACAAGGCCCAGCTGGGTGGAGGAACAGTCACTTAAAGATATATCCAGTCCCATACTTCCACTTAGCGGAGGCTCAGGATTTCCAAGTTACCTACAGGTGGGCAGCGGTAGCTGATTGGAGAGTGGCGGGCAGCCGTAGCTCCCCCCTGAAACAGGCTACATTGACTGACAATCAGTAGCAGAGTTGTTATTATGACAGTTCTGCTCCCAAATGTCAACAAAGGGGCTTAATTTGCTGTGACTGTGTGTTTTTGGAAACATAGCTTACCAGCACACTCAAGGGTGACTGCATAGCGCTTGAGAGAGGAGTCACTCTAAAACAGGAAGTCAGGACAAGTGCTCAGGAGACCAGCTGATTCTGCAGGAAACTAAAACTTTTATACATCAATGAGCAGCATCCAATGTAAATTTTTTCATCAGCATTTGAAACAGCTTAAAATCCTTTTAACTTTAATATCACTTTAAGCACCTCCCTTTACTTACCTTTGGAATATATTAGTGAATGTCCATATTAATTTAATAAAAACATAGAAAAATTAATATTCTGATTATAATAAAGGAGGGTGCTGGTTACTATTCTGCCATTTTTTTTTTTGTCTGGGCCCTCTACAGGAATAGTTCCTATGCGGCTCAGATGATAGACCGGCTGTCAATGATTATAAAAATTGTGTCTGGTTTACTGAATTTCAGTTACAATTGCACCAGCACAAGAGCTGACTCGAGGTGTGGTGTAACGCTTCAAAATTGAGCAGTTGCTTGATGCAGTGATGCTGGTATAGCCTCCTTGTATTTCCACTGCTTTTTACAAAAAATGCAGGTTGTGAGTAGGTAATAAAAATATATTTTAATTAGAAGTATACTAATTGGAATATTGTAAAATCATACTGAACACCTAGTCACCTGGAATCACTTTCAAGTTTTGTGTGAGCTTATAGAAACGTGTAAAATCTAACTTAAACGCATGTTAATTAGGTATACAATTATGAAATATACTGTACCAGCTAGGGTAGAAGTTGCCAAGAGAATATGTAATATAACAGCACATAGAAACAACGATAGTCCATTTGCAGCCAATTTTCTGAATAACAATAGGAGGGACAAACATTGATGATATGATAAGTGCTCCATAGATGACACTTAGCGAAGCTACACCAAGACCTTCGTCAGCATTCAGGCTGCTCTAAAAATTAAAAATAAATATTCAGTCAGTTATTTTCATAAAAACACAAAAAATCTTAAAACAATTACTTTGAAATGTATGCATAATTATGTTTTCAGTATGCTGAACCATCAATAATTATACACCAGAATACTTTACTGAACAGTAATAACATGCAAGTATACCCTGTGGGAGACCAACATCTAGGAATCAAATTTGGGTTTAGGTCAACCATTGGTTTGACCAATAGTCTAGCTGTTCCCAGTTTGGGAAAACAGCCAACCAGAAGGGATTGTTCACTGCCATAGCAACCAATTCCCAATCATACAACTTCTGGCCTTCGCACCAATAAAAGGTCAGATATCCCATCAGCCTTTTTCAGTTTGTGTGTGGAGCTGGAGTAGATAAAGACAGCAGACAGCATTCCAGGGAAAAATACTTTCTGTTATACAGCACAGTGCTATATATAGTGCTTTATCCAGAGCTATATTGTGCAGTGTTATAACAGTGTGTATATAAAAGTGAATTGCAGTGTTCTTGTATACATAGGGGCAGATTTATAATGTGATGCACACCTGTTCGAAAGACAGTCACAGTACATTACAACCACTAGATGGAGCCCAGAAGCAAAATACCCCCACCTTTCCTCCTCACTTCTCCCTTTCCTGGTCCTGTGTCTGGTGTTCCTCTGCTGCCAAAAATTAGTAGCAAATGGACTAATTCATATTGCACAAGTACCCTATGATTTAGGCCACTATTGGTTGGCCACACTTTTTGATCCCTGCTACAAGGGTAAAATAGCAGATCTCATCCTGCCATCACACAGGGAGCAAAAAAAAAAAGTACCACTTGTTAGAGGTTCTGCAGAAGAACCTCTTGGCCTGCCAGAGAGTGGCAGGATACCCTTTCATGGCCAACATGCCTCTGATCCTCAGGTCAGTGAAAGATGGAGCAGCAGTGGTGATGGCTTTAAGGCTTTAAAGTAATTCTTTAGAATATATCAGCCAGCGTTGACTGCTGCCAGCAGGTACAGGTAGCACATAACCATATAATCTCCTCAGTGGCGGACCTAAGAAACAAAGGGCCCCAGTGCAAGATTTTTTCTTGCCCCCCCAACCACTAAAGGATTAATAAAAGGTGAAAAGAGTATTTTTATTTTCTGTAAAAAGGCAATTGCTGATTAAACACTCAGGCGGTCTGTGTGGCTCTCAGGTGGTCTCTGCAGAGTTAATAGCGGCTGGGCGGCTCTCCAGCGATCTGTGCAAGGTTAATGGTGGCTGTGCAGTTCTCAGGTTGTCTGTGCGGAGTTTATGGTGGCTGCGTGGCTCTCAGGTTGTCTGTGTGGTGTTTATGGCGGCTGCACGGCTCTCCGGTGGTCTGTGCGGTGTTTATGGTGGCTGCGTGGCTCTCCGGTGGTCTGTGTGGGGTTAATGGTGGCTGTGCGGTTCTCAGATGGTGTGTTTATGGTGGCTGCAAGGCTCTCAGGTGGTTTCTGCAGAGTTAATAGCGGCTGCGCGGCTCTCCAGCGGTCTGTGCGGGGTTAATGGTGGCTGTGCGGTTCTCAGGTTGTCTGTGCAGAGTTTATGGTGGCTGCGTGGCTCTCAGGTTGTCTGTGCGGTGTTTATGGTGGCTGCGTTTCTCTCAGGTTGTCTGTGCGGTGTTTATGGTGGCTGCGTGGCTCTCAGGTTATCTGTGCAGTGTTTATGGTGGCTGCGCGGCTCTCCGGTGGTCTGTTCGGAGTTTATGGTGGCTGCGCGGCTCTCCGGTGGTCTGCGTAGGGTTAATGGTGGCTGCGCGGTTCTCAGGTGGTCTGTGCGGAGTTTATGGTGGTCTGTGCAGGGTTAATACCATCCCGACCACACAGTGTGCAGGGGGTGGGACATGTAACACAGGCACACTCTCCTCTCCCACCGCCTGTTACTAGGGACACGGCCGGGAGAGGAGTGGTGACCTGCCCCCTTGCTGAGAAGCCCATCGGCCCCAGTTCCCTGGACTGAACAATATTCCACCAAGGGCGGGGGTGCCCAGGACCAGTCCCCACTGGGCCCCCCCAGCCCGGGGGCTCTGGTACAACCCGCAGTAGTTCCGCCGTGATGTGCCCGCTTCAGTGATCGAGAGCGGCGATCACTCTTCTCGGCTCTTTCCTCTCAATGAGAGTAGAGAGTCGAGAAGAGTGATCGCCGCTGCGGCGGCCGTTTCAAAGGGGCCCCCTGCAGTCCCCTCTGCCCACATGCTCACAATCTCCGGATCTTACTGGGTCCCCCAACCGTCTTGGGCCCCGGGCAGCCACACCGGCGGTAGTTCCGCCCCTGTATCTCCTATTACCTGTGATCCTAGGTGAATGCAGACAGTCTTTGAATTGAGGACCCCCTGCACTTTTGGGTGTCTAGGCTGAACCACTGGCTGGAGCATGCTCAATATGTAATCGAGCTGTTGGCCTGCTCTGCTAGCCAGTGTCCTGCTTAAAAGGGCATTCAGCTCAATGAGCAGCTTTGTGACAAAAAAAGTGGAAACTGCCTGTCTTTTTGACAAAGTTGACCGACTTAGTTACATAAAAATGAATCATCAGTAAAGCACATATCCACTGTAGCTGATGCTAACAAATAAAGACAGACCCGGAGATAATAAGCTGGAGTGGCTGCATGACTGTGAAAGGAATGGTCCCTGGAGAAGGGGTTAAATAAAATGGGAATCAGATGACCATACCTGATTGGAGGTTAGAGTCAGGTGGCGGGAAGGAGCTACATGGGATGGGACTGCAAGTAACTGTCCTTGAGCTAGTGGGGGTGTGGCTGGAGACATGGAAGCGGTTTTAGTAGAGGCCTTATCTTGGCTGAGGGGCACCCAAAGACCCCTTCTCGGATCCAACAGTCATTCAGATTATTTATTTGTATGTTATTTTGGTCATTATGTTTGGTAACTGATCATTTTTGGTATGGTTAAAAAAAGGGCTGCTGTGGACATTTAAATCCATGTCGCGCATTCCGTGTGTTCATTGGGGTTTTTATCAGAGGGACGTCGTTGACAAATCTATCAGTCAAGTATTTCTTGGAATCTGGCCCCTCAAAAAATTATACCTTACTGCATTTATCATCTACTGCTACTGCTGCTGGCCTGCCACAATTTTCATCTGGCCAGGTTACCAGATCCTGCCACCTTTACAAGTTTCTTTTAGCACTGCTGGCCTGACACCATAACAATCATCTGCTACTGCTGCTGGCCTGCCACCATTACCATCTTGTGCTGCTGTCTTATTCTGGTGTTCCAGCTCTCTAAATGTAATGAATATCAGGATACAAAAATTGCGTAATTGTTTTCTATAGGGTTAATCCTGCATTGCACCTTCAAGTTTGCAGTTTACTCTGGTGATTCGGCATTGTCCAGGTGCCACACTTTCCACAGCTGGCACCCAAATGCAAATTGGGATTTTTTTTCTGCAAGATTATGTAGCACCCTGTAAGCAGGGGTCCTTAGTAAATTTAGTGTTGTCAGATTGTATTCAATCTGATGCTGATCTGTAGTGTATGTTCATTTTGTTTCACCTAATCAATCTGCTATTGTTTGCATCTGCCTACTGCTGGGTGTATCCTTGCCACAGAGCAGAGCAGAGCAATCAATAAGGGATTATTATGAATATCTATGTCTCCCTGGCCAATCACTAGGAGGTTCATGGCCAGTGGTGCATTCTGGGAGAGGACATAAATATTCGGGGCGGACCATGTGAGGTGCTCTTTCTCCCCTGGGCCCTGCCTGGGTGGTGGCTGATATGGACCGTCTGAATTGCTGAATTGACTAGGCCTGAAGCCTAGGGGACTAGCCATGTGCTCACACTGAGGCCTGAGTCTGGGGGCCTAGTGACTACTACTGATACCAAAGATAAAGATGACTGGTGACTTCTGATTCAAGTACTGCTTGGCCAGGTGCTCAAAACACAGATTGCCACATTTGGCTTAAAGGTTCTAGTCTGTTGAGGCAGCAGTTACTTTGCTCTACACCACCTTGGATGTTCCTAGCCCTAGATCTCGCTCCCTGAAGTTACACAATATAGTTTCTTCAGCATCGTATCTACAGTCTGTATCTCGCTTTGTCGGTTGCCACGGAGGGCGGTGAGTGCTATTGGGGCAGCCAGGTTGCTGAAATCCCTAAACAGGATGGGATTTCATCCAGCGGCTCCTTCAGGGGTGAGCACTACAATCAATTTTGCATTGTGCCTGAAAAAAAGTGTGTGATGTATTCTGCCAAAGTGCCAAAGTGCCACATATATTGTTTCTGCAACAGGTGCTCAGCTGCAAATTGGGTAACTTTTTCTACAGGGTTAATCTCGCTTTGGGCCCTAAAGTTTGCAGTGTATTTTGGTAATCAGGCACTGTCAAGGTTCCACACAATGTTTTTGCAGCTGGTCTTCAGCTGAAAACTTTTTTGGCGTTTGCTTCAGGATAAACCATGCTCTGTGTCTCCTAGATTACAGCCTATTCTACTGCTCCATCAATCAAGAAGACTTGTGGCTATTGCCTCTCTGAAATAGTGTACTCTGTGATTTGGCCATTAAAATATGCCTGGTGTCTCCCCATTAAACGGCGGCCATTAAAAATAATTACATACTGGTGTATGGCAAAGTAATTTAATTTAATAATTTAACAAAATATTTTGCTCACTATTTGGGGAGAAATAAAACAGACTAATGTCGATTTAAATTTTTTTTTTTTTTTTCAATAGCTGCCTGGTGTCTTTCTTGTTCAAATGTAGCAAAAATGCATTTCATTACCGAGTATGGAGTTAGTAAAATATTTAGCTATCCTTTCTCCTGTAAAGAAAATACACTCTAAAGTTTTTTTTAATAAAAGTTGACTGTGGTCCCTTGTGATCAAAATGCAGCATACCAAAAGAGCTTAAATAATGTCTATGGAGTCACTAAAATATTTTTTTTGTATGTTAATTTCACTTAAATTTGTTTTGGCAGGCTTTGACACTGCATACAGTGTGTAATTGTCAATACGCAGCCTATAAGAGATTATTGAAATGATGTCTATGCAGTCTGTACAATGTTCCATATTTATACCAGTGAAAATGATACACTTTAATAGAAGGTCTTTGGACATAGTCCTTTTGAACTCTTTTGGTGCCCACTCCATTGGTTCTGAAGGGCCACCCTTTGTTGGCTCCTAGGCTTCACACTCAGGAAGTCTGTTTGTATTCTAGATATATTAATACCATTTGATGTCCCCATGACTTCCTTTCTCTATACCCCAGAAATGCCAACAGCAATGAAGTAATAAAATGAACTAGGATTACACTAATCCAGCACATTATTAATCTCACGTGCCCCACTCAATATGGCCGCCGCTTGAGTGGGGCAACTCAGAATAATAACGTGCTGGATTCGTGTGATCCTAGTTCATTTTATTACTTCATTGCTGTGCTGTATGTGTATAGGCCAATGCCTTGGCTGGCGCTCGTGCAGAAAGTTTCTTGGGCAAACTCACAGGCCCAAGTGGCTCCGTCGGCTAATGGATGGGGGAGGAGTACGGTGACATCACGGAGATCGCCGTCACCGGACTCCTCCCCCTTCATTAGCCGTCACGGACATAAACGTCACGAACTCCTCCCCCCTTCTCTTCGTTAGCCGACAGAGGCACTTGGGGAAGGGGGGAGGAGTCCGGTGATGTCAATGTCCGTGACGTCACCGGATCGCCGACGGGACTCCCGGAAGCAGGCGGAGAGGTGAGTGTTTTCATTAGCGATCGAAATAATTTTAATCGATCAAAACGTTTTAGCGATTAATCGAGAAATTAATCTTTAATTTCCACAGCCCTAGTGATCTATATCATATTTACCGAGAATGCCCTAAGATAAGAGTGTTTTGGAAACAGGTAGTAGCCTTACTCAATAATATGTTTAACTCAAAGGTTTCATTAGATCCAGTCAATTGCTTCCTAGGTCACGCTTCGCAGGGGGTTGAATAAAAATTCCACTAAATTACTTAATTCTGACTGCTTATAGATGCTTAGTGGCACTGATATAGCGGCAAACTGTACCGCCCTCCACTGTGGATTTGTTCAAACGTATTCACAATATATACAATTTTGATTTCCTTACAGCTCATGAGGCATAAATAAACACACTAACAATGTTTAATAAGGTGTGGCCCCCTTGGAAGCTCATGAATCCCTATTTTCCCATCCTATAATGTTGCTTTCTTTTTCAATGAGGTTGGGTGTTGGGCTCCGGGTGTGAGGTGTGGACCTTCCCATCTTGCTTTCCTTTTCACCTCTTTTTTTTCTGCTTCCTCTCTCTGCTCTTCTCTCTTATTGCCTTCTTTTTATTCTTTGTTTAGAACTATCTTAGATATTTCTCATGAGCCAACACCAGATGTACTTAGTTCAGGGTTAACTATTGAACCCTAAGTCAAGGGTAAATATAATTTGTTACTGTCCATTTGCTAGATGGCTTGCATGCTCAAATGTACAAACTAATACTTTGTATTCCTGTTTGTATTTTTGTGAAATGTTTCAATAAAAATTGAGTTTAAAAAAAATACACTTTATTTTGTTTTGTCCTGAAAAGCTGCATGAGGTGTGTGTTAAGAAATGATAAGAATTTTTTTTAAATAATGCCTATGCAGGGTGTTCACATTACGCTATATAACTGAAAAATATAAACATTTTTTTTGTCCTCCAAAGCTAAATGAGGGATGTAGTTTAGCCAATGAGGCCTGCGAGAAATGTTATAAATAATATGTATGTTTTGTGTCCCATATTACTTCTATTTTAATCTGGTAGTGCAATACACCGACCAGCACCAGAAAGGCCATCCTTTAGCCAAACACTTCATTCACTCCACATCCAGTAGAGGCTGCCCTGTTCCAGTCAGGAAATCAAAAAAAAACTGCATAGAAAACAAAAAACAACCGGGCACCTTTCCTGGTGCAGGCAAACCTTTTTATTGATTTAAAAATGTATACAGAAATATTGTCACAATTGAAGCCGTAAACATGTGCTTCAAATGGACTAGCAGTCCTTAGTTATGCTGCTGTGAATACAAGGGAGAAGAGATCGAGGAGGCACTCAGATAACTCTGTTCTCCTCACAGAATCCCACTGCTAACACGTTTCTGGAGACACACCCTCTTCTTCAGAGCTAGGCAGCCCAGCTCTCCATGTGCTACTACACTGAGTGGCCAGATTATTATGACCACCCCATCAGTACTTCGTTGGGCCACGAGATGACTTAGTTGGGCCGCCTCGTGACTCCACGAGATGTTGAAAGGTGATGCGAGGAATCTGACACTGCACTGTTGCCCTTCTGTTGTCTTGTACCAGTCTTGCCACTCTCCGTTCTGCCCTAACATTGACTAGTCGCGGACGGCCACAATTCGCACGTTCAGACCCAGATTTTCGGCTGACAGTCCAGTCTTTAAACACTTTAACAATGAGCCGCTCTTGAATATTTAACGAATTCTGCTGTTTTGCTGATACTCGCTCCATGGCTTGCGCCCACAATCATTTCACGGTCAAAGGCTGTTAAATCGCGTTGTTTACCCATATCTTCAGAAACAAATCACTTCTACTGTCATGGTAAACAACCTGCTTCCCTATTTATAATGGTCTGGCCCTCTAGCAACTTCAGCGCAAAATTATAGCTAATTATAGCTGATTTGCCTACAAATGTCAGGTGGTCATAATAAACTGGCCACTCAGTGTATATACTCTATGGCCAATTACAGTCACAATAGGATTGAAAACCAACCAATTGTAGCACGGCATTATGTTACTAAGGGAACAAGTAATTGGCCAATCACAAGGGGGTAGGTGTTTCCTCAGTCAAGGAACCCGCCCCCATTCCCCCAATGTTCCAATGTTTAGGGAGAAAGAATATTGAAAAAACTCCCCAGAGATCCATAGAATCCCATTCAGCTGACGTCTGACACAGATCTAGCAGGCGGAACTCACATGTACAGAGACCGAACCCCCTGCTGACACCTAACATACAAGGATCTCCCAGTGGTGGAATGCTAGGGGTGCTGGCCTGATGTCTCCAGCGGAGGACCTCAGGGGGGCTGTGAAGGGTCTCCGGTGGGCTGTTGGGCATGTTGGGACTGGTACTGAAGTGGGTGGAGGGCTTGCCTGCAGCAAGGATTTCATCATACAGCTGAGCTCATTCAGCTTAGTGTCCAGGGAAGACAGATGTGCCTCATAGGTACCAAGCAATTGTCCTTGGCATGTAATAGCCTTCACCACCTCAGCGGGGTCCACTATCATACTGGCCGGTTGATTATGTAACATACTTGTAGTAGGCTGAGTCCGAAGTGGATCTTAGGCTGAGGATAAGGCGAAGACGTGGTCAGGCAGGCAGGGTCGGCAACAGTCTGGCAGTGAGTTACAAAGTCCGCAGGCAGAAGAATGGTCAGGAATCAGGCAAGCGTCACGGTGTAAATCCATCATATAACACAGAGGCAGCTCACACAGGAACTAACCCAAATCAACGGGCTCTGAGCACAGGAAGTGTCCGGTATTTAAAGCCTGAGATAATTGCAGATCTTCTACAGCTGGTTGGCAGGTGGAGCCAAAGTGTCCATAAGGAGAGTTGCTCAGTACACCGAACCTGCAGCAGAAACCAAGTCCTTCCAGTGGCTAAATGGCTAGGTCTGTGCAATTCCGCACCAGAGACCCAGGTTCAAACCCCGAACAGGGGCTGTTTGTACAGATATGTGACATTCTGTTTAATCAAAAAGGCATTTCTCTAGTTTAGCATAAAGGTTATTTTCCCTGAATCCATGTAATACTATGCAGACATGAGTCCTGTGAACAGATATGGATTTTGAGAAAATAGGGATATCATCAATACAGACTACTACAAACTTGTACAGCAGATTCGTAAAGATTTCATTGACAAAGTTTTAAAACCCTGCTGGCGCAGTGCACAGGCCAACGGCCATGACAAGTTATTCGTAATGCCCATCGAGTAGCAATTTCTAACAGTGATGGCATTTAAGCCACAGCAGTCACTACATGGTCTCTGTGATCCAACCTTTTTGGTGAGAAAGATTGTAAGCTTGTTTGGGCAGGGTCCTCCTCACCTACTGTTTCTGTCAATAATGCTTGTCAGTGTTTCTTACTTGTCTTGTCTAAATGATAGTACAGCACTGTGGAATATGTTGGCGCTATATAAATAATTGTAATTGGTGAGATACAAGAATCCAGCACCTGCTGGTGAGGTGGATTTGCATATGAACCCTTTTGCAAGTTTTAAGCAATGTACTTTGACATGGCCTGGGATCCAGGTACCAATAGAATATAGGTACAGCCTCTTGGTGGAATGGTGCTAGGAATGGGATTAATGCTGCAGTCAAAGGGCCATTTTTTTACAAAAGACACCTTGAAAATCTTTGTATGCTGATGGTAAAGAGGGTGCTGTACTGTAGAAGTCATAGCTTCTTATTAGGTGATACTTTGGACATGCATGAGGAGAAACATGAAGTACCCCAAACTAGCACCTACGTCAAGGTCCAATTGATGTGAGGAGAATGGATCTGGAGCCAAGTAGACCAATAACAATAACTGCAGAGGCCTTAGGTAGCACAAGAAAATAAATGCACTCTTTGTGGAATACACCCATAGACATTTTAATAATATACGTCTGGTAGCAAATAGGACCCCCTGCAAGGATTGTGCTGTCAATAGCTGAGACAACCAGGAGAGTGGTCAGGGCAAATACAGGGAGGTTCAAATAATCCATGAAGTTGCCTGTGGCCATGGAATCAACATAAGCTTAAAAAGTACATGAAGATAAAATAACCTGGAGGGTTACAGTCAAAAGGAGGTGTGGCTGTGAGAATAATGACACTAAGTTTAATACTCCACCCTCCAAAAGAATCAGACCCGAGAGTTTCCTTAACAAATGCCCCTTGCACCCCCCTTGCACAGTAGAGACATGAACCTATATTCAGACACCTTGAGCGTTCCTGTGGGAAGAGTATGGTTTTACCAAGCTGCATGGGTTCATGAACAGAAATGTTAGGAGTCTTATGCCCCAAAGGTTGTATGGGGGTAGTCTGAGGGTGAGTAGCACAAGCATACCGCAGGTGTGACTTCTCTTTAGAACTCTCTTGAAACCAAACATCAATCTAATAGCAAAGGGTTATCAAATTGTCCAGATTCATGGGAAAAGTCCTATTCAGACATCTTTGATTCAGTCTGTGAGACTCTGCCAAAAGGTGGTGACTAGAGCCTCATTATATTAATTTAATTCAAGGGGGGGGGGGGGGGAAATTAAAAGCATATTGCCCCAAAGTGGAGGGCCCTTGGCAAAGGCGTAATAAAGAGACTCAGCCACTTTCTTCAAAAACAAGACAGAAAAGACTCAAGAATTCAGAGAGGATAGAAGTCACCTAATCATTGCGTTCCAAAAGTGTAATAGCCCAGACAAAAAAGGGAAATAATCTAGGCCTCCTTGGTTTGGTCAAAGGGAAAATTTAAGGTTGCAGCTCAAAGTGAATCATGCATTGGCTGATGAATCCCTGGCAGGACTTGGGGCCTCTGAAAAAAATGCAGGGGTGCTGCTAAGTGCAATGAATGACCTAGTGTAGGAGGAGATGGAACAGGCATAGCGGGTGGCTGTGGTGGAAGTACTGGGACAGGAGGCACTAGGGAGGCCTATAGCTGTTCAAAACACATGGCTAGTTCCTGCAGAAATTGTATCACTCTGGTCTGGTTAGACTTCTGGGCTTCCAATCTTCATGGGAGACCTTGGATAGGGTCATCTGGAATCTGGAGAGAGTGGAGCATCAGCTGGATCCATGGCCTGAGCAAACTGATAGGATCAGACTTAAGGATGTGGACCCTGAATACACGTGTGGGGTGCCTAGGGTTGTAAGAGAGGTTCAAGTAGTGTAGGCTGACTGGGAGCTGGGCTCAACAAAGGATGTCAGGAAGTCTGGACAAGGCAGAATACTGCGATGCCGATTGGGTAGCATGGTATCTCCCAGGGTACGGAGTCCAAGGACCAGCCAGTATTCCCCAGAGCCCCTGATGGTGGAGATGGACTAGCTGACCCCAGGTTGTGGTCCCTAGGTTCACCCTATTCAGCTAACAATGGACAATGGTCAATAGGTGACAAGGTCAGAGGTCAGGACAGGCTATAGACCAGGATCTCCAGAGGACAAGGTGAATGTCAGGACAGGTGGCAGACACAGATAACAGGAGACAATCCAAAGGTCAGGGCAGGTGGCAGACAAAGATGCTGAGACAAGCCAAAGGCCAGGACAGGTGGCAGACAAGATTGATCAGGAACAAGCCAGAGGTGGGTACATGGAACAGCAACATGAATGGCATAAATAACAGCAAACAGCATTGCACGGGCAGCGAGCTGTGAGCACCACTGAGTTTACATAGGGTGAGCAATAGCGAGGAACCACTGGATTGGCCACACGCTGACAGCACTGATTGGCTGAGAAGCTGCCTAAGAATCAGGAGGCATGATCCGCTGATGCCTAAAGCTGCCAGGCCAGTGGAAGAGCAAGGTAGGAATAGAGCACATGTAGTGGAACTAGAAGCAACTGAACAACTAGCTTCAGATCTGTGACACGCAAGTTATTAGAATTACAAGTAACAGATCAGTTGCAATGCTGATCTTGTACAGCACTGACAGCACAGCTGCCATAGAGCATTCCTTCTGCCCCAAAGGTCTAGCGTCCCAGTACTAGCTGAGCATGATCAAAGATGGGGGGGGCTCCACCAGCCTTGCATATGACTGATCTCATCAAAGGTGTAACGATGGGAGGAGTTAGGAAAGAGGAGAAGGAAAAAACAGGCCTGGGGGTGGGGAAGTGGAAGAAAGGAAACAGGGATGGAGAGAGAGGGAGTGTGAGATTGTAAACAGGCAGAGGGGGTGGGAAAATAGGAGGGGGGAAGTTAGGAGTGTAAAGCTACAAAAAGACAAGTTGCATTCCTCATCAGCAATAGTCAGAACAACAGTTAAAGCGCCCTAATATCAGGGGAAAAAAACAATAGCATCACAGATAAAGTGAGCAGACTGTACTCTAGTGGGAATTACCTCCCCCCCAACCATGTGAGAAGGCAATTTCCCAATTCTCAAATGCACCTCCAAAAAGCAGATACATTTTACAAAGCCATTCCTGAAATCCAGAATCCGAGGAGTCGCTCGATATTCAGGTATACCCTCAAGGTGTCCTTCAGAGCCCAGGAGTGGTCATAGCAAAGCAAGATAATAAACAAACATTAGTCTATATCAGAATAACAGAATAACCGGGCTTTGTCTCATGTGGCAACTGAGTAGGTTCGCCCCGAATATGCAAAAATGAGTTTGAAGGAATATCCTAAGTTATATTTTATCTGGTGGCCGTATAAGGTTTAATCTGTCTGCACTTCTGTGTGGCTTGATTAAGTTCTCCTCAATGCCTTGTTCGTCACCATCCATTACTGTTATGGCATCATACATTTTCCCCTCCTGGGCATTGGCAGGGCTTACAAGTTCCCTGATTTCTCATGTGAGGTAGGTTTTGAGCTTTATTCGTGGCTGGTTCTTTCTGTTCCATGGTTTTAAATCCAGCAAGAAGTGCTACATTTCAGGTGGAAGGAGTCTGGCGTTCTAAAGGTGGAGCATGTATCAGGAAGCAGGGGGTGTTACCCCTACTCGGGGACCGCGGGCACGGCGCAGGGCACGGGTTCCCCTTCAGCTTGGTAGAACACCTGGTGCCCAAGGTGCGGGTGCGCGAGTCACGCGGCTCCGATTACTGACCCTTGGACTGTCTTCCGCCTTTGAACCTCCGCTGCCTGCATCGACCCGGATTGGACATTGACTACCCCTCTTGGATTATCCCTAAACTTGTACCGCGTTTCTGGACTGTCAGCTGCTTACTGCCAGTGGGTTCCTCATCTCACTACTAGCTCCCTGGGACGTCTGACAGCATGTGACATACGCCCGGCCCAAACCCGCTGTATGTCAATCACGCGTGACTATACACAGTTCTGAACCGAGTGTGGCGTCACGAGGACGTGGCAATACCACTCTCAGCCTCACCCTTCGTAGAGATTTCCCAGCTCGCGGGACACAATCATCCTGAGCCAGCAGACTGTGAGTGATTGTCACCAGGGTTGGTTAACTCCGCAGTTAACCCTTTACCCACAAACGTTTTCTGCCACCATGTGTTTTTTAACGGAAACACAGACCGTACCCAGCAAGTGCTGTGACAATTTAAAACACTTAAACAATGCCTATGATACCGCTGTCCTCTCAGACAGGAATATGAAAGGATTCACTATACAGTAGCGCTCTTCACAGAGGGAAGGATACTTTAAGTTCGTATTTAGAGCGTAGAGAGAAGCTTAACGATTTTAAGATCGTCCTTTAATAAAAGAAACATTGCAGAAAATATACTGAAAAAGATATTAATAAAAAGAGACAAATATATATACAACAGTAAAATAAAAGGGAATAAAGGTGAATACACAACAGTCCTGGTTTTAGGAGTTCTGACAGAGTTCAGAGTTGAATAAGCAAAAGAGAAGTCTTAAAGGCTCTTCTTCAAGCAAGCTTTCAGTAGATGATGTCCAGAGATTAACCACTTCCGGGCCGGCCGTTGTAAAAAAACGGCCGGCCAGGAGCTCTCTAGATCTGAGCGGGCGTCTTTAGACGTCCACTCAGCTACGCCCCCTTGCTGCTGGGTGCGCGCGAGCGGGAAAGGCCGACATTTGAAAACAGGCAGCGATGCCCGTTAATATACAAGCGATCCGCCGGCTACCGGCGGATCGCTTGCATGAGGTCCCGGGATGTGCGCCCCCTCCGCGGTCCCCCCCTCCCGCTGTCACGCTGGTCCTGGGCTCCGCTGTGCTCGGTGCGAGCCCGGGACCAGCATACTGCCTCTGTCACAGGGGATCAGAGGGAGGTCAGTACACGACCTCCCTCCAGTCCCCTCTCTGCTGTCAGAATGCGGATGTAATGTATATTACATCACTTCCGCATTCTCGTGTCACTCTCCAGCTTCAGATGCTGGAGAGAAGCTGATGTAGCAGATCTCTGCTTCATCAGCTTCTTCAGGGGGGTCCTAGGTGACATTAGGGGTCTTGGAGACCCCTGATGTCTCCATAAAGAGGACCTGTCACATATTTTGCTATCACATAAGGGGGTTTTCTTAGCCCCCTATGTGATAGCAATAAAGTTAAGTGAAAAAAAATAGGAAAAAAAAAACCGACGATTTCGCCCATTACGCCGCACATGTTACATATCTTCGCGAACGTCAGAACGAGAGCAATAGTGCTAGGGCTATCAATCACCAATAACACTAAACTGATGAGCTGTAAAAGCTTTTAAAGCGTCGCCTATGGTCAATTTTGGGTATGGTAGTTTTTGGCAATTTCGCGTGTGCGCGCAATTTTAAAGCATTACATGTTTGGTGTCTATTTACCTGACGTGACCCCGTCTTTTATATTTTACCAAAAATATGGGTAATAATCATTGTTTCCTAATATAATGGGGGGGACAAACTTTTTTTCCCCAAAATTTACAATAATTTTACATTTCATAGAGAAACAGGGTTTTTTCAAACTTTTTTGTTAGATAATAAAAACCCCAGTGGTTATTAAATACCACCAAAAGAAAGCTCTATCTGTCCCCAAATAAAATTATAAAATTAATTTCAGTACAGCGTTGCATTACGGAATAAATGTCAATCAAAGTACCGCAGCACTGAATACTGAAAAATGGCCTGGCCAGGAAGGGGGTCTAAACACCTGGTCTTGAAGTGGTTAAAGGGAAAGAACTCTTCTGCGATGTTAAGACTTCTTGAGGTTACTGGAGTTCCTTTCTGGATGTTTCTTTCTTGATGTTTCAAAACAAAAAACCCTGTCTAGTTGCTTTGACAGCATATTTTTATTAGCCCTTTAAGGGGTGTCACAGAGGCGGCCCCTAGGGCAGGGCTGGGGAGGTAAAGCAGGAAGAGGATGAACCTTTATTTTACACTATCACTGCCCAATTCCAAAATATGAAATGTAGTTGTTGACTTTTGGGTGAATGCTGGGTCACCTGGGTCATTACCTCTAACAGACCTGCTTGTTTATATTAACTTGTCGACTGGTAATATATGAGTGCCTGGTGACATGCCTTTAATTAGGGACAGCTATAAAAGTCTTAGAGAGTTATTTGGAACTTTCACTAGGGCTGGGGCAATAAAGATCACAGCCAGATAAGTAGATCTCTGTTCTGTGGAATATGGAAGGCCTGGCAAATGACTAAAAGAAGACCTGCATTTGCTCTGACTGCGGAACATGCTGGGATGAATCAGTATAGCAACCTTTACAGCTGTTTCTGTTTTCTTGCCCATTGCAGGGCTGGAAGGTTTTGGGGAACAGGAGGTGAACTGCCTCATCTTTCCCTCTAACATAGCGTTCAAATAAAACTGCTTACATAATGTTCAACCAATCTGTACAATATTTCTGACAGCTGTCTTTGCAATAACATACTTTAACATTTTACTCATTTTTTACAATTACTCATCTCTAACTCTCTACATTGTTGTCCAACCAAGTGGCTTACATATTCTCCAGCCACCATGCTTTATGTCTAGCTATTGTCTCTGAAGTATGGCACTGTCATTTTTAGTTCAGCATAACAACTGCCCCATCTCCAGGATGTGGGGTTGTGGTTTTAACCTCTTCATGACCAAGGCGGGGGGGTTTTTTCTTCATTTTATGTGTACATGTTATAATCCACATTTTAGGCCTGAAAATTACTTAAAACCCCCAAACATTATATTTTCTGAAAGCCAAGACCCTATAGAATAAAATGGTGGCAATTTTTATGTTGCATGACATTAGCGCAACTCCTTATCAAACCCCAAATTGTAATGATAAATGCACTTGAATAACCCCAAACACAATAAAAACACCCATTTTAAAATTGTGTGCATCTGTGAAACTGCGACAATATTCAGTAGCATAAAAAGTCCATAGATGACGCTTTAAAAGCCCCCACAGGTCGTCAGTTTAGAGCTATGCATAAATATTGGCCCTAGAATTATTCACTCCGGCGTGCGCGGCGATACCCAACATGTGTAGCACGATAGTCGTTTTCATACGTAGGTGCACCCAATGCGTGTTTACGTGAAGACGCAGGCGGCTGCAGGCGCGGGGGCAGAGGCGTAACTAGTGATGTCAGGGCCCCGATGCAAGAATCCATGAAGGGCCGCCCCAAAAAAATTAGATACATTTATTTTAACCTTCCTGGCGGTATTCCCAAGTGTAGCTCGGGGTTACTTTTCCATACCATAAGCGGCAACCCCGAGCTACACTCGGGAATGCCGCATAGCATTACTTACCTTGTCCCTCGATCCGCGCTGTGTTCTCCGGCCGACGCCGGCATCCATCTTCCGGGTTCCGTCCCTTGCAGGGGTGCGGAACCGGCGGGATATAAAAAAAGGGAAAAAATTTGGGAAAAAATTGACCGAAAAAAGAAACGAAAAAAATAAATAAAATCATACCGCCAGGGAGGTTAAAAACAAACACATTTTTTTTAGAAAAACAAAAAAACACACTCTCCTCTTCCATGTCTCTAGCTCCCCATTATCTCCCCCTTCGTATCCCCAGCTTTCCGCTCCCAGACCCCACACTCTTCTCTTCCATGTCACCAGCTTCCCCTCATCTCCCCCTTCACGCCCCCAGCTTTCCATTCCCGGACCCCACACTCTCCTCTTCCATCTCCCCTTCATAGTCCCAGCTCCCTATAGCTCCCCCTTCGTGTCCGCAGCAGGCCTCTCTTACCGATGCAGCTCTCTATTCGGCAGTGATGTGTGTGATGAGGGGGCATGTGCCTCTCTCAGGGGGGGTCTGTGCAGATCTTAGATAAAAAGTATAATTTATTTATATTATTTGCCCTGTTTAAAATAACACTAAAATTATGATTCAAACACAAAGCATTCCAAAGTTATTAGGAAATAAAACAAAGGGTTTTTTCAATTTTGCGGGGTTTTTTTTAATGCAACGCTGAAAAAACAAACAAAACAAATACAAGTTTAAATATTAATGGTTTGAAACAGGAATTAACAACAAAAAAATCAGCAGTTTAATAATAGTTAAATAATGCCTAGGAGGAGAAGTGGAAGAATAAATAAACTGGGGCTGGTTAGGGTAAACTAATGGGCGTTAGGAGTTAAATAGTAACAAATGTATTTATTTTTAAATGTATTTATTTCTTTATTTTTCAGGTTGTTGTGACATTATATACAGATCAAAGCTCATTAGTTTAATTTGCAGATGAATGAACAGAGTTTTAAAGACTATCAAGGTTATTCACAAATGGGTAAAGAGTTTGGAGAAGGCAGGAGAAGTGAACAATTTAGGCCAAAATAGGCCTAAATTAGGCAAAAATTATTAGGAAAAATTCCGCAATTCATCTCCAGTTCAGCTATGTTGTCCTAGATTTTTCACTTCTCCTGCCTTCTCCAAACTCTTCAACCTTTTGTGAATAACCCTGTTTGTTTATGTTTATTTATAAATTTAAAATAGAACATTACACAGAAAGTAGAGAACACAGTAAAAAAGACATTGGGTAGCAGACAAATAAAACAATCCCCTTCTCCATAGATACAATAGTTATCCATGACATTCACCGAGCAAATAAGCAAGTGAACAGTCAAGCACTGAAAATCCAAAGTGACGTGGGGCAAAGTGGTCGTATACAAAGAGGATGGGGAGTCGGGGGGAAGGAAGACAGGAAGTGAAAGGAAAGCATGAAAACAGAAAATCAGTGAAGGAAAGAAGACAAGAGAGCATGAAGAGAAACAGCAAGGATATAAGGCAAAAGGGGTAGGGACACCTGGTCTGGGGGGCAGAACCCGTAGCACTACCATAAAGGCTCAGGTAAGTAGAGACTCCAACCTAGGTGTCAAGGGAGGATGACAGACTGCCGCATTGAATAGTAATGACATAATAAATCCAGGGATTCCAAACATCACAGAACTGGGTGTAACAAATATGTAGATTAGCTGTAAGTTCCTCCAATCTTCTTAGGTGCTGCATCTCCTCAAACCATTCCTCAAAAGAAAGGGGATACACAAGTGAAACTCGAATAATTAGAATATCGTGCAAAAGTTAATTTATTTCACTAATGCAACTTAAAAGGTGAAACTAATATATGAGATAGACTCATTACATGCAAAGCAAGATAGTTCAAGCCGTGATTTGTCATAACTGTGATGATTATGGCTTACAGCTCATGAAAACACCAAATCCACAATCTCAGAAAATTAGAATATTGCAATATTCTAGGCTCAAAGTGTCCCACTCTAATCAGCTAATTAAGCCATAACACCTAAGCTCCTGGGTTCCTGAGCCTTTAAATGGTCTCTCAGTCTGGTTCAGTAGGAATCACAATCATGGGAAAGACTGCTGACCTGACAGTTGTGCAGAAAACCATCATTGACACCCTCCGAACTAAAAAGCCTCAACAGGTAATTGAAAAAGAAGTTGGATGTTCCCAAAGTGCTGTATCAAAGCACATTAAATGAAAGTTATTTGGAAGGGAAAAGTGTGGAAGAAAAAGGTGCACAAGCAGCAGGGATGACCGCAGCCTGGAGAGATTGTCAGGAAAAGGCCATTCAAAAGTGTTAGTGCCACAGACCTACCCGGATCAGAGCTCCGGGTTTGAGGCGTGCCGTCTGTTCATGACGTCACGGCCGACTCCTCCCCTTGGTTGCAGCTCCTCCTCAAAAACACAGCTGAGCCACTCACTCGGTGTTCTATCGTTCTGGAACGTCGAGCGAGTGGCTCTGAGGACAGAGCAAGAGACAGTGTGTTACAGGCTGAACTGGGAGTGAGACTCATTGCTGCACACCAGGACCTGCCATTGGACCAACACTGAGGTTGCATCGATCACCCCAAGTACCATCCACATTGCCTCATACCTTCAAGCAAACCGCAAGTAACTGGGAAACTTCCCACCTGTTATTTCCACTCAAATACCTGGTTGTGCTGTATTGGGAACTCAGGCTTGGCTTAACTCTGGTTCAATGACCGTGGGATTACTGTGCTTGATTGGCCAGCAAACTCGCCTGACCTGAACCCCATAGAGAATCTATGGGGCATTGCCAAGAGAAAGATGAGACATGAGACCGAACAATGCAGAAGAGCTGAAGGCCGCTATTGAAGCATCCTGGTCTTCCATAACACCTCAGCAGTGCCACAGGCTGATGGCTTCCATGCCACGCCGCATTGAGGCAGTAATTGCTGCAAAAGGGGCCCAAACCAAGTACTGAGTACATATGCATGCTTATACTTTTCAGAGGTCCGATATTGTTCTATGTACAATCCTTTTTTTATTGATTGCATGTAATATTCTAATTTTCTGAGATTGTGGATTTGGGGTTTTCATGAGCTGTAAGCCATAATCATCACAATTAGGACAAATCACGGCTTGAACTATCTTGCTTTGCATGTAATGAGTCCATCTCATATATTAGTTTCACCTTTTAAGTTGCATTAGTGAAATAAAGGAACTTTTGCACAATATTCTAATTATTCGAGTTTCACCTATATAAAGTCTTCCAATGGCTACATAGTTACATAGTTAGTCGGGTTGAAAAAAAAGACACATGTCCATTGAGTTCAATCTATAGAGATATGAAGAAAAAAAAAAAAGGCTAAACAGAATGCTATGCCCACAATTACCCTCTGTTGATCAGGGGGAAGGCAAAAAAAACCCCTATAAAGCATGGTTCAATTTGCTCCAACAGGGGAAATAGTTCCTTCCTGATCCCATAAGGCAATCGGATATTCCCTGGATCAACAATCTCTGATGCTTAATATACCTATAAAAAAAATCAATATCCAGTAATATTCTGTGCATTTAGGAATACATCCAGATTTTTTTTTAAACAATTATCTGAGCTAGTGGTTCCACATTTTAATTGCTCTAACTGTGAAGAACCCTTTCTGTATGCTAATGTCAAACCTCTTTTCCTCCAGGTGCAAAGAGTGCCCCCTTGTCATTTGCAGTGACCTTAAAGTGAATAATTTGGCTCCAAGCTCACTATATGGACCATTTATTTATACATGGTGATCAGGTACCCCCTTAATCGTCCCTGACCTGAACAAATTCAGGTCAGCTAATCTTTGCTCATAGCTGAGCTCCTCCATGCCTCTTATGAGTTTAGTCACCCTTCGCTGCACTTTCTCCAGTTCCACAAGATCCTTTTTGTGAACTGGTGCCCAAAACTGAACTGCATATTCCAGATTATGTCTTACTAATGCTAATGGCGTGGGATACCAGCTCTGGCAGCCATAGAAAGAAACGGAGTAGGCTCTTCTTGGCTGAGGAGATTGCACACGGAAGAATGGTTTGTAATACACACGGTCAAGGCGCAGTGTGAAGGATGTAGGGTTCCAAACTGAAGGTAAGGGGGCCCATGACTGGCAATGTCGAAGGTTACAAGGACCCTCTTCCTTCTGTCCAGCCCCCCCTCCCCAAGTGGCGGAATACTAGGGCCAGGTTGCAGGTAGTTTAGCAATACGGTATACAGCAATGCTGTCTGGTGACCAGCTATAGAGGACTACAAATCCCAGCAATACATTATATAACAATGCAGAATAATGTGAAGCTACATACCATATGGCTGGCCTGATGTCTCCAGTGGAGGATCTCAGGAGGGCTGTGGAGGGTCTCAAGTGGACTGTTGGGCATCTCAGGATGGCTGTGCTAGGTCTCAGATGGGCTGTGCAGGGGTTTTAGGAGGCTGTGCAGGATTTAAGGAGGGCTGTGTGGGGTTTCACCAGGGCTGTTTGGGGCCTCAGGAGGCTGTGCAGGGTCTCACCAGGGCTGCGCAGGGTCTTAAGAGGGCTGTGCGGGGTCTCACCAAGGCTGTGGAGGTTTTTAGGAGGTAGTGTGGGGTCTCACCAGGGCTGTATGCAGGCGCCATGTAATTTACAGGAAAGCCGTCAAGGTCACCAGCAAGCACGGGATCTTAGGCAGCCACTTCAGTTTAAAAATTCAAAGTGTCGGTATTGCCGCTTAGTACTCATGAAAATGCCCAGGATTTAAGGAGGCCTGTGCAGGGTCTCACCAGTTCTGTGCAGGGTCTTAAGAGGGCAATGTGGGGTGTCGCCAACGCTGTGCAGGTTTTCAGTATGTTGTGTGGGGTCTCACCAGGGCTGTGCAGGGTCTTGCAGGCGGGTGCGGGCAGCACAGTTGCTTGGGAAGGAGGGGGAAGAAATGTTGGCTGGTGCTGTAAACAGCACCATATGAGTCACAGGAAGGCTGCCGAGGTCACCAGCATCGCAGGATCTCAGTCAGCAGCAGAAAAACAGATAAACAAGGATTATAATACCATTTGATCACTTGATGTCTCCACTCATTGATGGTAAAATATATTTTGATCAAACACCAGCCTTAATATTTACATATAAAAATGTTATTATGATCCCACCATCCCACTACTCAAAATATGACACCTAACCATATAACTAAATTAAACTAATCTGACACACTTGACTGTAAGAAACAGAGGGTTTATAAATGACAGACACATGATGAATAAAGGAATAG
>NW_017308085.1:229313-236939 GCF_000935625.1 Nanorana parkeri | reverse complement strand
GGGTTTATGGGAAGAGAGAGGAAGGGATTTGGAGGAGGGGTTGTAGGGGAGTCTGGAGAACCAAGAAGAGGAAGGAAGTGATAGACGCAGGTATATTTAATCTAGGTTCGACCCACTTATCACACAATGAGACCAAAGTATTGGATTTGGGGCTGAAATTCGCATCTGTGAAGAGGATGAATACATTTAATATGTTTATTATTTGAATAAATGTATAAAAAATTTAATATTACAAGATATTTTGCAACATTATCAGGAGCTACGACTAGAACTAATGATGAAGGAATTGCTGATGGATATTCCCATACAGGTTTGAGGAGTAACTCCACTTTTAAACCACAGATGTCATTGAATCATTTTATCAAGGTTTTTAGACAAATGGTAGAATCCAATATTAGGCAAACGAAAATCAGGAATATCAAGGATAAAGTTTATTACTGATGGGATAAGTAAACTTGAAAATTAGATATAAAAGCGGTATATTTGATAAACATAAATATAGGTATCTGGTTTCTTCTGTATGTAAGATTCCCACGATATACAGCTGTGGCATCACAAGGGGGGTGCGGCCTGCACCCGGGTGACACCAATGGAGGGGTGACACCAAAATGATTGACAGTCATTTTGGTGTCACCCCCTCTGAAAAGTCGAGCACTCGGTCATGGACCGAGAGCCCGAGAGCTGCAGGAGAGAGGAGGGGACCCGGGGGCATACCTTATCCCGCCGGGTGAACGTCCCCTCCTCTCTCTGCCGGTGTCCATCTCCAAGATGGCCACCGGCAGGTATCAAAAAGATGACCGTGCATGCACGATGCCGTCATCGCGCATGTGCGAGGTGACGTCTCGCATCCCAGCGGGGTGTCACCTGGTATCTGCTCTGGGTGACACCCAGCCTCAGGACGCCCCTGCTATACAGTACTTCTTACCCAAAATACATAAAGATCAAAAACATTCCCTGGGTAGACCTATAATAAGTTAATAAGTGTGATTGATTTTTTACATTCCTGCACTGGAAAATGCATTGATTTTTTTCTACAGCTCCTTGCAAATAAAACTACTGCCTTCATTAAAGATAGTAAGGATGTTATTAGGACTCTTTCAGAGACAGAATATGATGAAAATCTTACATTTATCACAATTGATGTGGTATCTCTCTATACTAATGTAGCCCCATCACCTTTTGTGATTGCCAGGGCTGTAGTCAGCCTGGTTGGATTTTAGTTGGCATTCATCTGGTTAATCCCAAGTATCTGGCATTGACTGTACCCCCCTGGGTGGAGTGTGACTCCGCTATATTTTGGGACAGCCAAAGAGAGGCACTGTGAGTGTATGTACAGGATAGCAGCCAATCACTGGGTTTCTCTCAACCAGTGATGCATGCTGTCATATGGTACATATACTGGAGGGAATTGCCATGTGCTCAGACTAGTCGGGACCAGCCAGGAATTAGGGCTGGGTGCTGTCCAGCCACCCTCAAGGCTAGGCCTGAGGCCTGGGGGTGGGCAGAGTGTGGGAAGAGTTTCCCTAGGCCTCAAGTATGGAGGAGGCCTGTGCTGTTATCAGAGGAGGAGAACCAGGGAAGCTGATGTCTGCTGGAGGTGCCTGGAACAAAGAGGTCCTGTGGAGCATAGCTGGTGTCTCTCCTGCTGAGGATTTATACTCACCCCTGCTACTCTGTTACTCCAATTACCATTTGCTGCACCACAAGTGGATCTACACTGAGATGCTTAAGAGGTCTGGTGAGTCTGTAGACTATGTCTGTTATACCCTGGATGTCTTGGACCCTTATACCCTCTCTCGCCAGTGTGAAAAGTTTAATAAAAGTTATTCAGCATTGCATTACTGGAGTGGACATCAGCTTTGTGGGCATTAGAAGAGGGCTGTTAAAGTGACATTAAAGGATACATTTTTCCCCCCCATGTTAATGTCAGCACTTACCTTAAATGATGTCTCTTAATCCGATCTTCTTCTTCTTCTTCTTTCCCCCATGTTTTCATCTGTCCCTCCAGCGGTGCGGCGGCTCTCCGATCCTGCGCTGACTCCTCTCTGCTAGCAGGCACTTCTGATCCAGCGGTGTCTGCATGCGGGTGCATGCGTCTATAGACTTACCTTGGGTCTCTGCTCCTCTCCCGGCCGAGAATCCGAACTGTGCATGCGCCCGCCCCAAGATGCTTTGCGGCCGCCGGAGCAGTTAAGTTAAGCGCTGTTAAAGCGGGGTTTTTTTTTTTGCCTATATCTACTGCTTGATAGCAGTAGATATAGGCAAAAAAACAGGAGGGTTTAGAACCACTTTAAATGCTAATGGGGCAGCTGAAGACCAAAACCCCTACCGATGATGATCCGGTTATTCCAGCGGCTCCTTAGGGGGTGAGGCTGCAGCTAATGATTATTTTCATAATCGATTAGTTAGCTGATTATTAACTTCGATTAATTGGATAATATATAAAAAACAATTGTGCCATTTATTTAAAATAAAATACACAAATGAAGCTTTGCAGACAAAGTTTACTTCAAAATAAAACAATATGCACATTTTTTTAAAATCGCACTGCACTAGAATGTAGGGAATTGCAGTACGCGTTTCAGTGCGGGCATAAACTTGAATGTATATATCCAAGATGATCGTATCCTGGGGGATGATGTGTCGGAGAAACGATGGGTCCCCGTAGGGCTTACACTCACCAGATGACGGGAGGGAGTCAGCTTTCTCTTCCACCGTAGTGGCCGAAAGGAGATGGTCTTTGCTCCGTCCTTCCGTGGGATCTTGCAGTATACTTTCGGTTCTGGTCACAAAAAGAGATGCCGGTATCCCAGTAGTGAAAATCCCCTAGTGATGGTAAGATGCCCTTTGGATTGCTTCCGGGAGCGCGTCCTAATTTTTAGTCTCTCCGAGCGTGGGTATTTTGGATCCAAGAAAAGTTAAAAGAGGAGAGAGAGAGCAGGCAAGGGGCTCATAGTGCATTAAAAGTTTAAACTTTATTGAGTCATTGCATATGACATATAAAAACCGCAAAAGCTTTTGCGGTTGTTATATGTCATATGCAATGACTCAATAAAGTTTAAACTTTTAAAAAAGCTTTTGCGGTTTTTATATGTCATATGCAATGACTCAAAGTTTAAACTTTTAATGCACTATTTTAAAACAACTTTTTTAATAACTTGTCTTTTTAATTTTAGTTTATTTAACTGTAGTTTATTTAACTGTTTTTTTTTACTTTATTGCTGGGAGCAATAGCCAGCTTGGTATTGGATATTTCAAATTGCAATAGCCAATAGCAGGCTGGCTATTGCACCCACCCACTGCTTGCTGTCAATCAGCAGGAGGGACCTGAATGAGAAAGTACTCCATCAGGTCCTCCTCTGCTGATTGACAGCAGGCAATGGGCGGGTGCAGTAGCCAGCCTTCTATTGGCTATTGCAATAAAAATATACAATAGCAGGCTGGGTATGGCTCCCAGCCTCTAGATGCCGAAGAGGAACGGGGCAGCAGTGGAGGCACTAGGTGGAGCATAGATGGAACGCGGCGTGGCTAAGGCAGAGCGATGCGTGGCTAAGGCGGAGCGATGCGTGGCTAAGGCGGAGCGATGCATGGCTAAGGCATAACGGGGTGTGGCTGAGGAGGAACAGGCCGGGCTAGTGGCGACACTAGGATGCAGCAGAGGAATGGGTCGGCAGAGAAGGAACATGCCAACAGCTGAGGTACGAGGGGGGGGGCAGCGAGGGAATGCAGAGTCACCGCGGTCTCTTCTCCCCGCTGATGCCGGCTGCAGTGGTCTGTGTCCCCGCTGCTTCTGCTGATACAGGCGGGGATTGAAAGGGACACAAACCGCTGCAGCCAGCACCAGTGGGGAGAACAGAGGAGCAGAGTGGCGGCAACTACTCGCAGCCGTGGGAGCCTCACAGCCGCCTTACTTACCTAGTGTACAAAAGAGGTCAGCAGGGATGGCGCGCCGAGGGCGGGTGGTACGGAGAAATGCGCATCTGACAGCAGGATCAGAACGCTCCCCCGCCGACAGTTCACTCTTCACATAGCCCTACTGAGACACCACTCCATCTCCAGCCCAGCAGCGAGAGCAGGAGGGGAGAGAGAGAGTCGACACACTGAGGCAGACTCACCGCGCTCATGGTGCACATCAGATCAGGCAGCTAGAACGGGACATGCAGTGAACAGGGGATCGGACACAGACAGATTTTCCTTCAGTTGAAACCTCTTTTCAAGGTAAGTTTCTGTCGAATGGTTTAATAAATGATAGCGTGTTGGTGTTTTTCCCATATCTGTACTTACAAATTCTTATGTTTTAGGCCCCGTTCACTCCAGGGCAGTTCTGCCGCACGGATCCGCCGTTATGTACGATCCAATACATTGCTATGGGGACCGTTCATGCAACCGTGCATTCTGAACCGCCCCCCGCACGAATTGCTCCCTGACCCTTTTTTGCCACGCTGATCAGTGCGGTTTCCATACAGCTTTCAATGGAACCAAGCTGTTCAGTGCGGTTTGGGCATTTTTAATTGCGTTTCAGCGCTGAAACGCAATTAAAAACGCCCTTTTAAAATCCAAGGGGCATAGGGACCCCATCAATAATGGCGTTGTAAGCTTTCAGGAAGTGCAGGGCAAGGAGGGATTAAAATTGGCTGTAATAAACCAAAGTGAACCCGCCCGGCCTGGGTGCCTTCCCAGCCTTCATTTGTTTTGAGCGCTAGAGCCAGTTCCTCCGGTGTCAGGGGTAAGTCTTACATATCTCTGACCTCCGGCGCTAGAGTAGGCAGGCCTGACGGCCTAAGATAGTCTGCAATGCGTCAAGTTCGGTCCGGCGCCGCTGTTTCCGAGGGATCAGGTTGTAGATTGTATAGGCGGCTATAAAAGTCTGCAAACTCTGCCGCTCTGCACTTAGATAAAGACAATTTCGAACTGGAGCGAGAAAGAATGTGGGATATGAAAGGTTTTGAGCGAGTATCCCGAGGTGCACTGACCGACATTCGTACGGACTTGTTTGAAAATTCATGGAACGTGCGCCTACAGGTGACCAAGCGCTGCTTCGAGCGCTGGAATAATAGAGAGTTTAAAGCCTCACGGGCTTGTTGCAATGCGATCTGCACATCCAAGGCCACCGCCTTTTTATGTTAGGTCTCCAGGGAACGAATACACTCTAGTAGCTGAGTGATCTGATCTGTTCTCTCTCATTTACGTCACGCCCCATGTTTAATGAGAATCCCCCAGAGAACGCATTTGTTAGCCTCCCAGACGGAAAGAGGGCTAGTGACTGAAGGGCCGTTAGTGACCAATTAGGACTGAATCGCCCCCTCCACGTCTACTCGAATCACCGGTCCTGGAGGAGAGACTCCTTAAGCCTCCATGAAGGTTTAGCCATGTAAGGCCTTAGCAGATCTAAATGAACCGGGGCATGATCAGAGAGGAGAAAATTGTCGATTGAGGCTGCTCTCACCGAAGGTAGGTATTTATGTTGAATGAAAAAGAGATCAGTCGGGAATACGTCCGATGAACCTGGGAGACGCGCCAAGTATCAACCAGGTGAAGAACATGCAATTCTTGTTTCAGCTTTTTGAGATAGGAGATAAGACAGGTGAGATGCCCCACGGGACACATCTAGCAGAGGATCCATTGCAAAATTAAAATCCCAACCTATAATTAAAAACCCCTCTGTAAAGTCAAGGAGGGAGGAGATAACTGATCGAAGAAAAGTCAATTGATCTGAGTTGGGTAGGTACATTTTCGCTAAAGTGACCACAGTCTCACCCGCCCAGCCCTTTAAAAAGAGATGTTGACCACCGGGGTCCTGCCGTAGGTCGAGCAGGCACCACGGAACAGACTTGGCCACTAGAACCTTAGATTTTGAGATAGGAGAGGTGGAGTGGTACACCACAGGAAAAAATCCCGATTGCTCAGCCTGGGAACCATGCTTTGTTTAAAATGCGTTTCTTGCAAAAAACACAATGTGAGAACGAGATTTTTTCAGGTCCACTAGGAGCCTAGATCATTTTTCCAGGATGTTCATTCCCCGAACATCAAAAGAGAACAATTTAAAGGAGTCCCTGGGGGAAACCATGACAGTCACAGTTAAGGTAGAATGGAAAGAGCAGACTGCCCACACTACCCGTACCAAGCTAGAACCAATGCAGGATGAGCACTCAGATGAGGGGACAACCCATATTGAACAAAGTTAAAAAATATATATAACCCCCACCACCCCGACAGAGGTTGCAGGACAAGGGCCCCCAAAATGAAAACATTATACACAATTGAACCTGAGCAAACAAACCTGAAAATAACAGTCAATACAGTCACAACAAAAGGAGGGAAGCAATGCCCGAACCAGGGGCGGACTGACAATGCATGGGGCCCCCGGGCAATATGAGATTATGGGGCCCCCTTGTGCTCCGCCCATATACAAGCCCCACCCACAAGCCCCGCTCCTATATACATTCTGGTGTTACAGAAATTATTCACTAAAAGGTGGATTGCAGGGGAATTGGGAGGAGAATGTTACAAATCTAGAACAATATATACAATTTGGAAAGCAAGCTAAATGGCAGAATTTTTTTGATTTGGCTATTTTGACCGAGATTATTCAATTCTGACAGAATCCCGGGTGAATTGCAGGAGAATTGATAGGGGAACTGAATAATCTAGGACTGGAGCAAGGGTTTGAGCGCATATTGCAAGGGAGGTTTGCAAACCTCTGCCCCCCAGCTCCAGTATGTGCGGTAAGGTTACCCCATACTTCTCTTTTAATTTAAAGCCATATTTAAGCACTTATGTTATCTATCGCCAAAAAATACATTGAAAAAGTATAAGCTTAGCTCTGTTTTAAAAAAAGAGACTTTTACTTTACCTTCTACAATATTGGTTAAGAGGGAGGCAAAACAATATGGTGTAAGCCCCTGGTTCTCAACTGATGGGTTGTGACCCAAAAGTGGGTTTCGACCCCGTGTTCAGTGAGACGTCGCATGCCTTCCACTTTTCTAGGTGAGAGGCTCCTCTGCCTCCCCCATAGCGCAGCACTGTCAGTTCTCACACCAAGCAGCCATTCAAAATATGCTGCCTGGTGCCGAGTGTCGGCTTGAGGTGGGGTGGCCTAGAGGTATGGTCGCGAGGGAGCTTCATCCATACGTGCATTGCTTACAGCTCCCTTGTGTGCCTGGAGTGACGTCACATTCTGGTTTCCGGCACCTCTACAGGGTGCGCAAGGGAGCTGTACAAGCAATGCAATGCAATTTTTGGGAGTGTGTGTGTGAGAATGTCTGAGTGTGTGAGATTGTGTCTGTGATTGTGTGTCTGTCAGTGTTTTAATTGCAAACTACCACGCAATCCCACCCACTGTTCGTTTTGATGCGGGAGGTACGTTGCGTTGCCATTCATTTGAAGTCTTCCAATTATTTTTACACCTGAGGTTTCCCTAAAAAAGTCCCATATTAGGGATCCTGCTGGGAGCTTCACTCTCTCTATCGGTCCTGAAGATCGCTATTACTGCGTCTAAAAGGAAGAGAAAATCCAAACTTTTGAGCTGCCACCAGAACAGGAAGTTGTGCAAAGGAAAAGTCTTCCAGTCATTGCAGTGACAACTGTCTAAGCCCTCATTCACACCTGAGTGATATCAAATATGCG
>NW_017308085.1:227252-229157 GCF_000935625.1 Nanorana parkeri | reverse complement strand
GGCCGGCCCGGAGGCAGTTAAAAAGAAGAGTTTGGACTTTAGCTCTACGAACAACAACTGAACTCAAACACTGCAAATCATGTGAAATATTTCAGGTCAATCAATCGCAGGCTAAAAAAACAGGACCACGGGCTATGCCAGCCATTGAATATATCAAGTGCAGAACAACTGCTCATCATCATTATTATCCAGCAGTAGCTGAATGTAGATGTTATGGTGGCTTTTCATGTGCTGGAAGAGCTGTGGGAGAACGTCAGACAGGTGTTCTCTGTTTCTGGTGCAGGGCTGAGATTTTGCAGGTCCAGGGACACTTCCTTCTATTCTGCCCCCATGGCCCCTTCACATGTTACAGACAAGCAGCATCCCTGGCATCCCTCTAGCTGTAGAGGCTCCTGACTCCTCCCCTCCCACACACAATGAGTTATCTAGAGCAGGTCCAGAACGAGCTGTCTCTGCTACATGGTAGCAGAGGAGCCAGGCACTCAGAACTGAACAGCCGTGCCCTCAGCAACTCCGCGATTGGATAAAAGAGCAGCGGGGACTCAGTGACGGGCCCCGTCGTGGCCGCGGGCCCTCGGTCCAAGCCCGAGTGCCCGAATGGTCAGTCCGCCCCTGGCCGGGACAGGTTGGGAGGTAGTGCCACACCATCCCATCCCGGCTCGGGAGTCATCCCAAGCACCGCATGGGCGGCCGGCTCAACCCCCACAAGGAGACATGACTCCGCGGAGTCCCCCAAGGAAGGTAATGCCTGGCGTCCACCCAATCCAGCCAGGGGTAAAATAAAACTGTATATCACCTTCCTTCCAAGGGTCCATGCGGCAGTCCGTATCGACGGCCCCAGGAACATGCAGAGAGGGCCGTGTAGTTAGTCCAATTACGGAGAGACCTGCAGTGTCCCAAGCACCGAGCCAGGTGCCAGCCCAAAAGCCTTCAGGAGGCTCCATCTCCATAGACGGCATAAGGCAGGCTTAAAACATGGGTAAACAGCACTCACATTTCACTGGAGACGAGACCCCTGGGATGAACATCAGGAGAAGGGGCTCTCCAACAATTTCTTGGTCCACAGGCCGTCCTGGACGAGAGGGAACCTCAAGGCAATGAATCCACAAAAAAGTTGGAAAGGGTGACCCTAGCGATATGTAGCCTCTGCCCCTCTGATGATATCCAATAGCGGCCGCAGGACACGGCGCATGCGCAGCATGTGGCGGGACACATCTGGCATGACCTGGATTCTAGCCCCATTGAAGTCCAGGGGCCTTTGTTCCACGCCTGACAGAGGATATCCTCTTTGATGGTGTCAGGGTTCCACCCTGACTTTACTGGTTTGCAGCATTCTGGCTTGGTTGTCATTTTACTCACCATTTGTTCCTTCTTTGCCTAAGCAGACTCTGGAATGTTGCTCACTACTCCCAGGCTCCCTTTTATGGCCAGACCGGAGAGCATCATCTGAGAGAGTCAGATGGGAGTTTCCTGTCTCTGAGTGATGATGTCACCCCACTCACTATATATAAACCACTCATTCCAGTCTGACCTTGCGTGGTCTTTCTTGCTAGTGCATTCCTGCTGCTCTGAGTATCCTGTAGACATGTGCACCAGCAAAAAAATTGTTTCGTTTAGATTTGATTTGGATTTTGCATTATTTCATTTTTCGGATTCGGGTCCGAAATTAAATTTGTTTCGGGAAATTGGATTTGGACGAAATTTCATTTTTTAGTCCGGTCGAATTTTTTTTTTTTTTACAGAAAATTAAGACCCTTTAGGTCTGGTAGGAATGTTAGGAGGGACCACCCCCCAAGTTAAAACACACAAAAAAGTGCGTGGGGTTCCCCCCAAAATCCCTAATAGACCCTTTAGGTCTGGTAGGAATTTTAAGGGGGAACTCCAGCCCCCAAAATGGGGGGGGGG
>NW_017308085.1:189033-226699 GCF_000935625.1 Nanorana parkeri | reverse complement strand
AAACGTGGGGTCCCCCCTAACAGTCCTACCAGACCCTTGATCCGAGCACTGGCATGGCAGGGCAGGAAAGGGGGGGGCGATCGAGCGCCCCCTCCCTGCGCCTTACCATGCCACGTGCCCTCGGCATTGGGAGGGTGTCCCCGTGCCGATGGGGACAAGGGCCTCTTCCCCACAACCCTGACCAGGTGGCTGTGGGGGTCTGCGGGCAAGGGGGCTTATTTGCATCGGGGTACCCCTTTGAATAAGGGGGCACCCAGATGCTGTCCCCCCTTGTGAATGAGTAAGGGGTACTTGTACCCCTACACTTTCACTAAAGGGTCAAATCAAATAGTTAATAAAAAGCCCAGACTTTTGATAAAATCCTTTAATTGAAAAAAGAACAAAGAGTCAATTTTTGACTATTCCTTTAATTTAAAAAAAAAAGGCTGACCTGGCTTGGACGACTACCCACTCCGGGTCCTGACTTATTGAAGGATAAAGCATTAATCCGCTTTGGGAAAACGATAAGCCCATTATTTTCAACTACCCAGAATTTGTGACCTCCTTCAGACGGGTATTTGATGTGCCAGTTCGATCCCTCTCTGCCGCTAAACAGCTTATGTCCATTTGGCAGGGTATGAGAACTGTAGCTGAGTATGCCATAGAGTTCAGTACCCTAGCAGCAGAGGTAGGCTGGAATGATGAAGTGGCTGCTAAGGCATTGCCTAGCGATCTGGAGGAGCTAGTGTCATTCCTGATTCTCATTGACACCAGACTCTGTGAGAGACCCTCGTTTAAAGAGTGCCTGCATAGGCCTCCTAACAAGTTGGCTCCCTCGTTCTCCTCCCCTCCCACACCTCCCTCTCCATCCTCACCGTCCGGTGAGTTGCCTACTGGAGGTATTGAGCCAATGCAACTGGGAGGTACACGTTTGTCCAAGGCTGAAAGGGCCTATAGGAGATGGGAGGGACTATGTCTCTACTGCGGCCTCGTAGGTCATCATTTGAGGTCATGTCCCACACGGACTTTACGGTGGTTCTGGGTTATCTGTGGCTCTAGACCCATAATCCCAGGCTCGATTGGGGAAGGTCTGACATTTTTTCCTGGTCTGATCAATGTTCTTCCAAATGTTTGCGAAGACCCACGAGACTCCTATGTACTGCTTCTGTCTCCGAATTGCCTGAAGAGTACAGGGAGTTCACGGATCTATTTCATAAGGTTCAGGCCAGTACTCTTCCTCCTCACAGACCGTACGACTGTGCCATTGATCTTATCCCTGGGTCTGTCCCTCCTCGTGTATCGAGAGTGTATCCTCTCTCAGTTGCGGAGAACAAAGTGATGGAAGAGTATGTCTCAGACACCCTAGCCAGAGGGTTTATCCGCAAATCCATGTCCCCTGCTGGGGCCGGATTCTTTTTCGTCAAAAAGAAGGGAGGGGAGCTTCGACCATGTATTGATTATAGAGGGCTCAATCGTATTACCGTTAAGAATGCGTATCCGGCTCTAGTGAAGTTACAAGTTGGGGGGTGTGACTAGTGAGCGGATGTGAGTGGGGGTGCACGTGTGGACCTGGCGTGGTGTGGAAACAGGTGCTCTGAATGTCCTCTACTATGAGACTGCGGGCTGGCTGACTGGCTGATTCTGCTAGCACGAGTCCCCTGCTAGTTTCCTCTGCTGCTTTGCTCTGCTGGCTCCCTCGGCACATACCTTTGCCCTGGTTGATTGGGGCGGTGGATGTCGGTCGGCCTGTCCCGGGGAAGGGCGGTGGAGATCTGGCGGACGCCGCTCTGGATTGCGGTGAGTGGAGGCTCGATGCTCGGAGGGGAAGGAGATCTGCTGCTGTTCCGTCTGCTCCGTCTGTTGGTTCCCTCCGGTGGCAGTGGGTGGAAGTGCAGAGAGCTGGATGGTGGAGAAGCTGAAGGAAGGTGATTTGGCTCCCCCCAGTGGTATATAAGGAATAGTGCGGCAGTTCATTATAAATCTGCTTACATCAAAGGACAATAGAAAGAATGAACAAAAGCACTAGAACTGGGTCAAAAAAAGAGACTGCTCCAGAAATGGATAATAGAGGGGGAACTAAGCAATCACCCCGTGATCTGAAACAGTCCATTAAAGAGAAGCAGAAGGAAGTGGCTTCAAAACTGGAAAGGTTTGCTAGAGGAAATACCACAGGTATTGATGACATCCAAAAAAATAAAATGCAATTAAGTTTGGGAGATAAGTCTCTCTATAAGGGGTCCAGGGATCTGTTTGTGGAAGAAGGGGGGGCCACAGGGGGGACTGTTGATATATCTAATGGACGTTTATCCCTGCAAGACTCTGATACCCCAAGTGACCCTACCCTCAGGGATGTGCTTTCAGCAGTCCAAGCCAGTAACACCACTCTGGCATCCATGGCTGAGCAAATACAAGCTACACGGATAGATATATCCCTTCTCAGGCAAGATATGCAGAAGTTTAGAGAAAGGCTGACGGAGGCAGAAGACAGAATTAACAAACTGGAGGATGTAAATGCTTCTGTATGTGCCGATCTTACCATGGCTTTGCAAAAAGTTACTACTAATTCTAGCAATATCCAAGAATTGGAAAACAGAGCAAGACGCAATAACATCAGAATGGTGGGAATGCCTGAACAGGCTGAGGGGTCAAATCCGGTGGCGTATATGGAAAATTGGATTGTAGAAACAATAGGAAAAGAACAATTATCTCCTATGTTTATGATTGAAAGTTCTTATAGAATTCCTGCACATATGAAGGTACAGGGACATTTTCCAAGGACTATGTTGCTCAAAGTGACTAATTACAGAGATAAGGAGGTAATCCTCCGTAAAGTTCGTGAATTGGGAGCTATATCTGTGGCAGGTGCGCGAGTGATGCTATTCTCGGACTTTTCACAGTAAGTTCAGAAAAAAAAGAGCTCAATACCAGGAAGTGAAAAAACGAATGCGCCAAATGAAAATACAGTATTCAATGCTATATCCTGCAAAAATGCGCATAATTACTGATGATAGGACTCATTTTTTTGAATCCCCCCTAGCAGTCTCAGCCTGGTTGGATAAATACTCAATGAGTGATATGAGAGGCTAGATGCTATGAGATTTAATGTGGGTCATGAAGATGGAGTATACTTTGAGTATTAGACACACCACGCCGGGATCTGGAGTGTAAGATGAATGGGTGGGTGAAGTTAATGTCTCTAACCCCTTATATGGCTCCTGATTGGAGTATATTTTGGTGGGGGTCAATGTAGCAATGGGTTGTTTTTGTTTGTTACTTTGTTGTGTAAGGTGCGTTGTGGTTTTTTTTTTTCTTAGTGTTTTTTTTTTGTTTTGTTTCGTTTGTTTGTTTGTTCTGTTTTGCCTGTTCCTCTCCTTGTCTCTCAAGTATCGAAGTTTTGCTCATATTGGGGGGCTATGCCCAATTGCTTTGTATTATAACATATGGTAGTTAAATTCAATGGATAAGAAAAAAAATATATCTATAATATCTTGAATTATTAGCGGTTTGGGGAATAAGACAAAGCGATGTGCGGTACTATCCAGCATTATGTCTCATAGGCCATCAATTATCTGCTTGCAGGAAACGCATTTGGTGGGAGATAGTGTTGGATGGTTGGAACGCAGATTTTTGCAATATACAGCTCATGCATGCTACTCAACATACTCTAGAGGGGTATCAATACTTGTTTGTAAAGGTATAGCTTTCTCATGTATACAAGCATTGTGTGATAAAGAGGGTAGATATGTATTTCTGCATTGTAAAATCTATGAAGTAGAATGCGTGCTGGTAAATATATATATTCCTCCTCCCTATTCTAATGAGGTCCTCCGGAAGCTGTTATTATTTATTCAAGATAAGTTACCTATTTATGTTATTGTGATGGGGGATCTTAATAATTATATGAATATAGCGTTAGATAAATTCCCGGTAAATAAGCACTTGGATGTCACAAAAAACACTTCTTTTTATAATTTTTCTAAAGAAATAGGGCTATTAGATGTGTGGCGGATGATGCACCCAGAGGAACACCAATACACATGTTTTTTCGAAGACACATAACACATTGTCTAGGATAGATTTAGTTTTGTGTTCAGCTGATGTAATATCACTAATTGAATCGGTTGAGATACAACCAAGATCACTATCAGATCATTCACCAATAATCACTACAATTGAAAAGGGGGGAAGTTTTTTTTAGATTGCCATGGAAATTAAATCCGGGATGGTTAATTATTTTATCAGCACAGGAGAAGTTAGAATTTGAGATATCAATGATTTTGAGCACTAATATTAATTCTGTGTCACATGGGGTAGTTTGGGATTCTTTGAAAGCATATATGAGGGGATATTTATGTCAGCAGATTAGTAGGACGAGGAGGCAATGGAATAGGGAGGAGGAAGAGGCTCGTAAAGAAATGACTCATTTAGAGACGCAATTTGTGTTAAATCCTAATGTAACAGCTTGCGATGAGTGGATCGATGCACAAGAACAACTGAAGCATATTGAAAATAAGAAAGCAAAAAATAAATTATTCTTTAGTAACCAAAAGTACTGGGAGGAGGGAGAGAGTTCTGGAAGACTGCTGGCACAGTTGATGAAAGTACAAGAGCAAATTCCGTTTGTAAATGTGTTGAAGGATATGGATGGCCAATTGTGCGGCGGGTCCGACAGGGTTCTCTCGATCTTCAAACAGTATTATGAAGGGGTATATACCACTAGAGTAACCTGTAGTAGTGTAGATCTGGCAAATTATATAGGTAATATCCCATTTAATACGTTATCCCAGGTTGATAGGGATAGTCTGGAAACCCCTCTTACTATTCAAGAATTGGAGGAAGCTGTGGCTAGTTTCCCAAAGGGGAAAGCTCTGGGTTTGGATGGGTTACCAATAGAGATATATGAGAAATATGCTTCTGTTTTGCTCCCGGTCCTGTTACAAATGTTTGAGGAAGCTTTGGAAACAGGGAAACTACCCGAATCAATGTATATAGCTGCAATTATTCTCTTACAAAAAAAGGGGAAGGATGTATTGCTGCTGGAGTCATATAGGCCTATATCTTTGCTGGGATCTGATGTTAGGATTTTGGCAAAAGTTCTGGCGAACAGACTATCTAAAGTTATTCAGAAGGTAATAAACTTGGATCAAAGCGGATTTATGCCTAATAAGTCAACGGCAGACAATGTGCGAAGGCTATATGTGAATATGCAAGTTCCCTCGGAGATAATGGGGAATAGAGCTTTGTTGTCCCTGGACATTGCTAAAGCATTTGATAGTGGGGAATGGGATTATCTATGGGCAATATTAAGAGTGTTTGGGGTTGGCCCCCGATATATTTCATATACCGTGTTTCCCCGAAAATAAGACACTGTCTTATATTTTTTGGGGCTCAAAAAAACACACTAGGTCTTATTTTCGGGGTAGGTCTTATTTTTTTTTTTAAATGTACAACAATCCACACTTATTCATGTACAAAAATATGGTGATCAGGGCAATCAGGGGTGCCGTACCTTTCCAAGAGCAATGTATTGGCAGGAAATAGTAGACATAATTAATACAGCCTTTGGAGTCCATATTTCTAATAATCCCATGTTATGTATCCTGGGTATTTTTGGACCCATAAAGGTGGAATATTACACAAAGGTGGCAATAACGAGGGCTCTATTCGTAGCCCGCCGTAGTATAGCCCTTAGGTGGATTTCAGCAGCGCCTCCCACAGTAGAGGAATGGAAGAAAGAACTAGATAAAGTGGTTAGATTTGAGGGAATTATGTTCAAGCACAGAGGTACTATGGACAAATATGGTAAAATATGGGATAAGTGGATTGAATATGGTAAAGGACCTTGGGTATAATATCTCTTGTATAATATCTCACCTATTTATTATTGGTACTCTGAAGAGTAATGTGGCTTAAGAAATATGGTATGTTGAGAGGAACATTAATTTTATTAAGGAGAGGTGTGGGTTTTTTTTCTACCCCCTTGTGGGTCTGTATGTATTGTTATCTGTTTTGTATTGCTGTTTTAATATGTAATTATGGATGTATACGCTTGTTCTATGTATTGTATTAATACTTTTTAAAAAGTATTGAATAAAAAAAAAAAAAAAAGAATGCGTATCCGATACCTCTCATCACTGAACTCTTTCATTGGATCAAGGGTTCTAAGATCTTCTCGAAACCTAAGGGAGGCCTATAATTTGGTCCGTATTAAAGAAGGCCATGAATGGAAGACGGCATTCAATACCCGAAGTGGCCACTATGAGTACCTGGTAATGCCCTTCGGGTTATGCAATGCTCTGGGAATTCAGAAACAATGTGTTACACGATATGCTTCAACAATGTGTTGTAGTGTATCTTGATGATATAATCATCCATTCTCCCTCACTGGATAACCACCAGGGTGATGTGGCCAGAGTACTCCAACGTCTGTGGGAGAATGGGCTAATTTGTAAACTCGAAAAGTGTGAGTCCAAGTCACATTACTCGAATATGTTATCTCAGACAAGGGGTTTTCCATTGACCGGCAGAAATTAGCAGCCGTGATCCAATGGCCTCACCCAGTTGGTTTACGCTCCATCCAAAGATTCTTGGGCTTCGCCAATTATTATCGTAAATTCATCAAAAATGTCTCCACCCTGGTCAAACCCATCATTGACTTGACTAAGAAGGGTGCAAACCCTCTTTCCTGGTCTCCAGCTGCTGAACAAGCCTTTGAAAAGTTGAAATTGGCTTTTTCCACTGCACCAGTGTTAGCCCACCCCAACCCGGCCTTACCATTCATATTGGAGGTGGATGTGTCTGAGACAGGAGTAGGCGCCCTCCTGTCTCAACGTTTTTCACCCGAGGGCCAACTTCATCCATGTGGGTTCTTTTCTAAGAAACTGTCTCCGGCTGAGCGCAAGTATGAGATTGGCGACTGGGAATGGTTGGCAATCATCTTGGCCATCAAAGAATGGCGGCATCTCCTTGAGGGGACCACTGTTCCTGTGTTAATACTCACTGACCACAAGAATCTCACCTATCTCTCGGAGGCCAAGCAACTATCCTTCCGGCAGGCCAGATGGGTCTGGTTCTTGTCTCGTTTTAACTACATCGTTTCTTATTTTCCTGGGTCTAGGAACATTAAGGCTCATGCCCTGTCCCGCCAGTTTGCCATACTGTCAGAAGAGGACACTGAACCTGTTCCTATTGTACCTCCTAATCACATCCTTGCCTCAGTACGCTCCAGTTTGACGTCACCTTTGGGGGGACAAATTTTGGCTGCTCAGTCCGATGCTCCTCCGGAGATACTGGTGGGAAAATACTTTGTACCAGTAGACCTCCGAACTAAGCTCCTTTCCATATACCACATTGCCAAAGCTTCAGGCCGACCCAGGCAGGAATCAGATGATTTGGTCTGTGACTAGACAGTTTTGGCGGCCGGGGATCCGCACTGACATTGCCGATTTTGTAACTTCGTGTCAGGTTTGTGCTCAGTCCAAAATCCCCTGCCACCTTCCTGTGGGATTGTTGCAGCCCATCCCGAATGCTGAGCGCCCCTGGACACACTTATCCATGGATTTTATTGTGGACTTGCCTAATTCTAAAGGCCACACGACTATCCTCATGGTGGTAGATAGATTTTTGAAGATGATTCATTGTGTTCCATTAAAAAAACGTCCTTCTGCCCATGAGCTTGCCATCATTTTTACCAGGGAGGTCTTCCGATTGCATGGGGTAGCTCAGGTCATTGTCTCGGATAGGGGCAGGCAGTTTGTCTCTCTGTTTTGGCGTGCCTTCTGTGCTCAGTTGGGGATTTAGCTTTCCTTCTCCTCGGCTTACCATCCCCAGTCCAACGGTGCTTCAGAGTGGGCTAACCAAGCCTTGGAGCAATTCCTAAGGTGTTACATCTCAGACCATCATGACAACTGGTCGGACCTGTTACTGTGGGCAGAGTTCGCTCATAATAGCCACGTCAACTCCTCCACTCGCCTTTTACCCTTCCTGGTGAACTTTGGGTTTCAACCTGCTGTGTTGCCCGATTCGTTCCAATCCCAAAGGTTACCAGCTCTGGAGGACCACCTTCAAGAGCTCAACTCTACATGGGTACAGGTCCAGAAGTGTCTTCAACGTGCAGCTCGAGACCAGAAGCACCAGGCTGATCGAAGACGTTTGCCCACTCCATCCTACCGGGTCGGGGAGAGGGTTTGGCTGTCCTCTCGCAATTTGTGCCTCCGTGTTCCCACCAACAAGCTGGCTCCCTGTTACGTTGGACCATATTGTATCCTTCACAAGATCAATCCAGTAGCTTACACTCTAGACCTCCCTAGGTCCATGTGCATTCCCAATGTTTTTCATGTCTCATTCCTTAAGCCACTGATCTGTAATCGCTTCACTTCTTCTGCTGCCCGTCCCAGACCCGTCATAGTTAATAACCATGAAGAGTATGTTATTCGCAGTATAATTGATTTGTGCCCGTTGTGTCCTGGGGCCGTTTGCAGTATTTGGTTCATTGGAAAGGCTATGGTCCGGAGGAACGCTCTTGGGTGGCATCTCCACTTTGTTGCGCTCCTTCCATGCTCGTTTTCCCTCTAGACCAGGTCCCTCTCCACGGGGAGGGGGTCGTTGAGGGGAGGGTACTGTCAAGGTTCCACCCAGACTTTACTGTTTTGAAGCATTCTGGCTTTTCCTCTGGCTCCTGATCCTGGCTTGTTCCTGACAACGCTGATTTCCTCCCTTACAATCGCAAATTGTTCTGACGGTTCCTGTTCTCCTGGTCATCCACCTGGAGCCAAACGGACACCCGGCGTGGTCCCACCTGACACCAGGCAGATTCCAGGGCCACCATCTGCTCCTGTAGGAAGGTGGCTACCATCTCCACTCTACTGACCCGGCCCTCCAAAGTGGAGATATGTTGCTTGACCTGGAGTTCCTGCCGTAGTGCATCCACGATTTTGGACGCCATGCCATCCAGGTCCCGCTTTGTGGTGAGCTGGGGGAGAATAGCCTGCCATTCCTCCACACCATGCTGGGATAGGCTCTTGTCAGCAGGGGTCGGACCCGGAGGGCAGTCAGCAGGTGGGGAGTCTGCAGCAGGAAGCACAGGGGTGAGTATGGGTGAGGGCGGGGGGCTTGGGCACTGCACAGGAACGTGTGCAGACTGAGTTTTGGCTGTTTCCTAGCTGACAACGGGCCCACAGCCGCTGAGCGTGTCGTCGCCATCTTGCAGCCTCATTCCGCCATGTGCCGGCCACGCCCCGCGATGTTCTTTTTGACTGTCACATCAACGGAAGGGCGAGCAGCATCTTGCCTCTTCAAGCTCATCTCTGACTCACTTGTCGATTCAGAGTCTTCCTCATCTGAAAGGTAACTATGAACTTGAGCAGAGTATAAATGTACTTTGTCTCTTTTAGGAGTTGAATTTTCAGTAAGATGGGACTTTGTGTTCTTTTCTGCCAGGAGGGCTTCTTCCTGGATTTCTCTCAATAATTCTGCATAGGTAAGGATGTGATTAGGACATTTTAGAAGGATCTTCAGAACAATGGGGCGATTAGGTCAAGCAGCCTGCAATATTTGATTCACTCCAGTCTTATCAATTTGCCCGTGGGACTATTCCTTTCTTCTAGATAACTTGTCATAGTATCTTATCTACTTGAGTCACATAGTCGGATAACTTCTCTCCTCGGGATTGATAAGCGTGTTCAAACTTGTACATCAAATCAGAGAGTTTCTCTACACTGGCTGATGCATTTCGGCGAAAGGGCTACAGAGAAAAGACTATGTCTAAAAAAATTAATTCTGTCCTAAGAACACCACGTGAAAGACTCCTACAGTACAAAGAGAAGAAAAACCCAACCAGGACCCCTATTGTAGTTACCTGCAACCCCACTCTAGAGGTAATACGCAAAATAATCAAAGACCTACAGCCAGTACTCTCATGAGACCCGATACTTAAATAAATATTCCCTCAGCCTCCAATACTGGCTTTCAAGCAACCACTGAACCTGAGAAGAAGATTGGTATGCAGTAAGCCGACCCCAGAACAGGCACTTACACAGAACGGCACAATACAATGCAATAAACCCCGCTGCAAACTTTGCCAACATATATGTGACAGAAATACAGCGAGTCACAATAACAAAGTGTGCCCCATTAAGGGGTCATAGTCATGCACATCTGTTAACGTGGTGTGCATGATACAGTGTTCAGCATGTGACAAAGGTTGTTACATTGGGGAAACTGGCCTTAAGCTGCATCTCAGGATGAACCTACACAGGAGTTCGATCAAGAACCACAAAGAGAATGAATATTGCACTCCAGTGGGACATCACTTCTCCCAGAAGGATCACTCCATCCAAAACCTCAAAATTAAAGTACTAAAAGGGAATTTTAAAAATTCTCATGAAAGGAAAACATTTGAGATGAAAATGATTTTACATTTTAACGCCATAAAGGAGGGACTTAATGTCGATTCTGGTTTTCTGACACACTACCTATGTCATCCTATGTTTATTTTTTCTGTCTTTTGATTATCAGGAGGCATTTTTTACTCCCAGGTCCAACATTTATGACACCCCACTAACTCCCCCCCCTAACAGCTTTCTCTTGCCTTAACTGACAAACTGTCATGTTGATCAGTATTGCTTCTGACCTGAAGAAGAGAGGTTCACTCTCGAAAGCTTGTCTTTTATATATTTTGTTAGTCTGATGTGCACCATGACAACGGGGTCGTGCCCAACCCCATCCAGTAATCTGTCAATTCGTTCGGCAATGTGTCGAACACAAGCCCCCGGCAGGCAGCACACTGTTTGACGCTCACGGTTCCGATGACAGATTACCCTGTCAGTCCGCCTGATGATGGAGTCTCCCACCACCAGGATCTGCCTCTCCTGACCCTCCATCCGGTTCCCCTCCTCGCTGGAGCAGTCACTCCCCCTTCGGCTAGAGGATGCGTCCTGCTCCAGCAGAGTCCCCCCTGAACTAGTATCCCCAACATCATGCAACTTGGCAAACTTATTGGGGTGAACCAGATCAGGGCTGACATCACTAGCACTCTTCCCTCTCCCACGCCTTCTAACTGTAACCCAGCTCCCCACCTCGGGATCCTGCTCCTCCAACCCCCCCTCCACAACAGCCTGGTGCGTTATGTCCAGACTCTTTTCCATGACTGTTATGCTCCTAAGTGTTGCCAGTTTCTTGCTTAGATCCAGAATCTGGGTTTCCAAACAAGCAACTTGCTCACATCTCGCGTAAAGATCAACAGTGACATATTTTTTCTTACCCGTTGTAACAAAATGAACCTCATCCCAAAGGACTCACGATGAAGAACCCACTCATAAACTACCCACAATTCACCTGCAACTGAGATTATCTGCAGTGAGAAACGGAGCAGTGAGAAACTACGTAACCTGCTAATTCATCAACTATATGGAAAAAGACAAAGATTACACTGCCAAAGACAATCCCTACTCCCTGCAAATTACACCTGAAGCCAAAAATTTGGAAATACAAATTGACTATTTCTACAGGAAAAAACAACAAAGCCTCATCAGTAAGAAAAAGAAGAAACTGGCAAACCTTGGACAGAACAAAGACGTCCCAAAAACAAGATTAACCAATTTCACCTCATCCTCTGTAACTACTGAATGTAACACATATAGGTTCCTATTTACCGGTACATTCACACCATTCGGTGCGTTCATCTCTGTGTTGCACATGTGTGTGTATATATATTAGGGATGCACCAATACTGATACTAGTATCGATATCGGTGCAGATACAGAGTATTTGGGCGAGTACTCGTACTCGCCCAAATGCTCCGATGCCTAGCCCGATACTTCCTGTTTCAGGAAGCCGGGCAGCGCGTCATTACACTCTGCCCGGATTCCTGATTGGCCGGGAAGCGGCTTCATGCTCTCTCGTTATATATTGATAGATATATATATATCTATAGATATATTGATAGATATCTATATATATAATCACCTCGATGTGGAGGGAAACTTAATCTCCTACGGTTCAGATGTGGTTCTCCAGAGTCAACTACATTTATTCTATGGAGTATCTGACGGCCTCTTTGAATACGGAATTGAAATTAAACTCTGTTTGGGGCCCTAGGATCATTTCAAGTCCACTGGCCAATACTCACTCTCAGCAAATGGCTTACTCTAGCATGTAGACCTATTACACCTATTACACCTCTTACTCACTTAGAAACTTTACACATTCCATACCACGGACTGGTAAACTGCAATATATTACATTTTTGTTCTTGGGTTTACATATCATTTAAATTAGCATCTAACATGTCTGACTCTTGACAATGTCAAAAGGTCAAATAATTAAATACTAATAACATTAATTAAAATTCATATCGTATGTATTTTGACTATGACTACAAAAACATACAAAAACATTTTAATAAAAACCTATCAATGAGCAATTATGTTTGTCCGTTACTTACCTGCAAACTTTGCAGTCCTCCAAAGGCAGTAAATAACAGTAAAAATCCAAAGGATACAACAAGAACATTTTTAAAGTACTTGTCCATTCTAATATTCAGGCTAAAGTAAGATCTATTTGTATGCTTTGCGTCCTGTTAGCATGTAAATGCAGTTTGTATTTTTAGATGTGGAATGTCTGTAAGCAACTGAACTTTAAATCGAAAACCCTGAAAGATCAATAAAGATTCAAATGGTTACTTATTCACTTGATAAACAGCAATAGCGAGCAAAAGGGCAGCTTTTATTAGGTTTTAAAGAATTATTAATCTTGATTTCAAAATACATAATAAAACTATTATACTGATGGCCTTTACTGTTACTCAAAAAAGGGTAGCGTTTTGCAATGTTTTAATTTCATCTATTCAGTAATTTCACAAGTAAACAGATTGAGTGTATTAAGGTTCCTCTACTGTTGGGTTACTGTTAGAAGGCAGGGTAGAGGGACGAGTGCGAGAGAGGCCAGCCCTGAATTGATACACCCCAATAAATATGCCAGGTTGCTGGATGTTGGGAATATTAGTTTAGAAGTGGCATTACCGGAGCAAGGCGCTTCCCCTATCAGCAGGGGGAGTGACTGCTCCAGTAAAGATGGGAGCAGGATGGAGGGACATGAGAGACAGATACTGGTGGTGGGGGACTCTATTATTTGAAAGACAGACAGGGTAATCCCTCATCGGGACCGTGAGTGCCGAACAGTCTGTTGCTTACCTGGGGCTCGTGTTGGACACATTGCGGAATGGATGGACAGGTTACTGGATGGGGCTGGGCATAACCCAGCTGTCATGGTACACATCGGCACCAATGACAAAATTGGAGGCAAAGGAAGTGTTAAAAAAAGAGTTAAAATACTTAGGTGTTAGGTTGAAGAAAAGGACCTCCACGGCACTGGCGGAACTACCAGGGTCGCATCGGTCGCACTTGCGACCGGGACCAGGTGTTTGGGGGTGATGGCAGCTACTCATGCTGCCCGCCGCCTGCAGTGTTTTTTGCGGCAGCGGTGAAAAATAGATGCGGGGGTGTGGCTTGTCAGGGAAGTCCAATTCCCAGCAGGCAACTGAGGAGGTAGCAGGCGGGACACCCGCTGTAGGACGTCCTGGGACTGGCAGCGTGGTCAGCGAAGATTAGGTAGTGGCAGCCTGGAGCTGGAGCCTGGAGGCACAGAGATCGTTAGCTGTGAGTGAGGAGATTCTGGAGGAGAGCTGCAGCAGGTCCAGTTAGGTACTGATTGTTGTATATGTGCAGAATGGCATTGTCTTGCAGTGTAATTTTTTTTCCAACCAAAAATTAAACCCTCAGGTGTTGTTGCATATATGTACGGCTAGCAGGCAGTAGATGTATGCAAAAACTTTTTTTTTTTAAACAAAACCTTTTCAAACTGGTTTAAACTTACCTCTGTCTTCGTCCGCACACTCCCGTCCGAAAATCTGAAAAATCTCGGGCAGGCGCATGCGCAGTTCAGATTTTTGGCCGCGAGACGAGGAGAGACACAAGGTAAGTCTATGGACGCATGCACCTGCACAGACACCCTGGGACAGGAAGTGCCAGCAAGGACAGAGGAGTCAGCGCTGGATCGGAGACCCGTCGCAGCGCTGGAGGGACAGATGAAAACTACAGGAAAGAAGAGGAAGATCGGATTAGGAAACATCATTTAAGGTTGATGCTTTAATTAACATTGGGGGAAGGGAAACAAATGTAGACTTTAATGTCACTTTAAGGGCTAGTTCACACCATCCTCAGTGCGTTCCAGCTCAATTTGTTGTGGGGCAGGAGTGGGCGTGGCGGTGCATGGTCAATGGCACTGCAGGCACACCCTTCGGCCGCAATACGATCGACCGCATGGGACCGCAAGGCACATCAATGCCTGGGTTCTAGGCCGTTCAGAGAAAAATGCTGCATGCACTATTTTTTATGTACGGACCAGATTTGGCACGCGTTCTGGTGCGGGCGATCTCACTGCGGCCTGGGGGCGTGCCTGCGGTGCCATTGACTCCAATGCACCGCCACGCCCACTCCCACTACAGAACACAGTAAGCCGGCCGGGATGCGATCCAGTGCGTTCCGGACACAAATCGGGCCGGAACGCACTGGGGTTGGTGTGAACTAGCCCTGAAAGTCATAATATACATGTGGTACAATAAAGTTTCACAAAGTGGGATCTGAGTATTTTTTAGCATGCTGAAATATGCTATATGTGCTTGTGCTGATTTTTCCTCATTACACTTTCTCTGCACCTTCACTGCGATCAGAGTTTGGAATATTTGTTAATTGCTGGTGATTTATTTGAATAAAGATGTAAGGTGGAATTTTTAAAACTGGAGCAGACAGAATATGGAGAAGTTGACCATAGTAACCAATCAGCTTCTATCTTTAGTTTGCTCAGGTAAGATTTGACAATGAGACAGAGAAGCTGGTTGACATGCACAGGTGCTCCAGATGCTGTCTTCTCCAGTTTTGATAAATTCGCCCCTGTGTATGCACAAAGTTTAGTGAGGGGAATTTATCAAAACTTGAGCAGACAGAACCTGGAGCAGCTGTGCATAGCAACTAATCAGCTTCTCTCTTTCATTTTCAAAGCTTAACTGAGCAAACTAAAGAGAGATGCTGATTGGTTGCCATGGCAACTGCCCCAGATTCTGTCTGCTCCAGATTTGATTAATTCCCCACAGTGTACTTTGTCACTGAATTAGAATTCTGGAGTGTGGAAGTGAAACTACCTGTATTTTTTTTAGGGCTTGTTCACACCAAAAGGGGTGCGTTCCAGAGTGGTAGCTGCTGGAACGCACCGCGGTCGCTAACAAAACTTCCCCCGTGTTCTGGGGCAGGAGGGGTGTGGCGGTGCATTGAATTCAATGGCGCCGCTTCCACGCCCCCCTGCCCGCAGTGCGATCGGATGCGTGGCAAAACGTTGCCAGCAAACCTTTTTTTTTGCGTTTGCAGTGATACAGAACGCTGGCAACGTTTTCTGTGTCAACAAGGCCTTAGAAACCAGAGTGCGCTTATTTCATACAGCAAGTTAGAAAATAGAAGCCAGGAGTGTAAAGTAGTGTATAGACAGGTCTATTGTTTTCGTTTAATCTGCAGGCTGAACTAAAAAATACAGATTCCTCCATCTGTGCTGAAGAGCGTGGGTGGATGAATCCTCAGCTCCTTCTATTGTATTCTGACAGTGGCTGCCTGCCGCTATCAGAACACACATGCAGTGTTTGCACCATTCGGCTAAAGATTACTCAACATGTTTGTTTCCCAGCAGACAACGTGGCGAGGGAGGTTTGGCATACTGACCGGAGGTCCAGGCAGCGTGGCCACTGAAGAGAGGTGCGGGAGTCAGCAGGCTAGAGGGACAGAGAACCGGAGGATGGAGAGCTGCAGGTATCAAGGGTATTAACTGTGTCATCCTCATTCCCCCTCCCCTTCATCACTTACCCTCCATACTGTCTGTGTTCTACCCACTGAGCATCCCCCAACCCCTCCACCTGTAAAAGACTGTTTTCTGTGTACCACTCCCCTATTTATACCTCGCCCCACAAACTACCCCACTTACACCAGTATACTGACCCCCCCATATCAACCACTGCGGTAGGGAGCTCCTGGGAGGTGTAGTTCCAGTAGGCAATGTCAGTGCCTTAATGGTTAACTGGCCGTTTTCCTCCTGTCCAGGTTCCCCCAAGTGGCAGAATGCCAGGGCCCAATTGCAGCTGCAACTCTGGTTGTTCTGCCACTTGGAGGGGCCCCCGGACAGGAGGAAAAGAGCCTTGTTAAATGCCAAGTTACTGACATTGCCTCCTGGGACAACAGCTCCCAGCATGCAGCAGGCCAGATACTCAGTGAGTGTCAGTTCCCTCCATATACCCTGAGAGAGGTCGGAAGGAGACTTTCCTTTGCTAGACCTCTAACACTATTATTATTTGGGCTAACACTTGTGGGGATTCAGCATTGCTGTTTAATGTATTGCTGGTTACAGTTTTGCGTGGGCTTGTGTAAACTCAGGTGAACATATTCATGCTTTTGATGTGTTGTCATTAGGAATTAATGAGCCTAGGTTATTGGTTGTTATCCCTATCTGCTCCAAATTCTAAATGGGATTGAAAATGTGCACCAAAGCATTTGTTAACGCACAAAGGAAATGCATGACAACACACCTAAGTAACACTGCAAAAAAACTCACCTCTATGGACATTAATAGATCAAAATCAGCCTTATGACTGCACCCTTTTGGTTTGATGCACCTGGAATGGATTTAGTTGATTTAGGGTCCATTCACAGAAGATGCATAGGGACTGCGCTAGGCATTTTTTCAAGAGTGTAATAGAATTGTATTATGATGGTGTGCAGTGGTCGACCATGTTGGGGGTTGTAGTGTTCTATGTATAGAGTATAATAGAATTGTATTAGGATCCTGTCCAGTGGTCTGCCATGTTGGGGGTTGTAGTGTTCTATGTATAGAGTATAATAGAATTGTATTAGGATCCTGTCCAGTGGTCTGCCATGTTGGGGGTTGTAGTGTTCTATGTATAGAGTGTAATAGAATTGTATTATGATCATGTCCAGTGGTCGGCCATGTTGGGGGTTGTAGTGTTCTATGTATAGAGTATAATATAATTGTATTACGATCATGCCCAGTGGTCAGCCATGTTGGGGGTTGTAGTGTTCTATGTATAGAGTATAATATAATTGTATTACGATCATGCCCAGTGGTCAGCCATGTTGGGGGTTGTAGTGTTCTATGTATAGAGTATAATAGAATTGTATTATGATCATGTCCAGTGGTCGGCCATGTTGGAGGCAGTGGCAGAACTACTAGGGTCACAAAGGTTGCAGTTTTGACCAGGCCCCATTGTTCCTCCACCTGTGGGGTGGGGGGGGGGGAAGCAGCAGGAATATAATCCCAGATTAAAACCATGCACAACCTACCCTCCCTTTCTTTTTAATCCTTTGCTTTGGGTCACCTTAGCCAGGTGGCTCCCACCACCCGTTTGTTAGGTATCACCACGGGAATCCATTGACTCTAAAGCTTGGCTAAATCAGGCAGTTTATATATAGCTTGACCCTGGCTGATCCTGGATCACCAGTATGTAAGAGTGATCTATTGGATCAATATATAGAATATTTCAACAATCAATATTTTACATTTAAAATATTTTATAGCACTTCAATTAATAATACACTAGCTAGCCCTATTTGTCATGAATATTGAACAATACTGCACTGTGAAATGTGTATCTGTTCATAACACTTGTAACCACACTGTGTATGGATTTCATTGCATGGAGAGTTTACGTAACTATGATTGTGTTATATACTTTTATTTACAGAAAAAAAAATTCTGATTTGTGACCGATAGGGGACATTACCCGGTCACAATCACAGATCCAAATGTGAAAAGGCTTATATTAGCTCATGGCCCATGCAGACCTTCGGGACCTTTCCCACGTGATAATGACACTAATCAAAGATGCTTTTCTGAAAGATATTATGAGCGAGTGACCAAGACAGGGCTTAAACTACCTTTAATGTGGCTTTGTTACTTGCCAAAACTTAATGCAGCGCATTGTGAAGCATGCTGGTTGTTTGCACACTGTAAAAAGGTAGGCTTTGAACCTGCATGGGCAAAAGGGATCCAGATCCAGAAGTGACAGAGGCTGTCTGCTAAAATTCAGATCCATGAAACTTCACAAACTCACATGGAAGCATGTGTAGTTTATGACCAATGGAGGCGGAATAAAACTATTCATCAGGAAAATGAAAACCAGATTCAACGGGAGAAAAACTTTTGGAGGCAAGTTTTACACAGAATTGTTCATGTAACATTAACAATGGCAATGGCTAATCTAGCCTTTCATGGTCACCGGGAGTGCCTGGGAGAGGTTAACAATGGAAATTTCTCTCCATCATAGAGCTGCTTGCCGAGTATGACCCAATTTTAAAAGAACTTCTCCAGTTACCCCAAGGCACATTCAAATATTTCAGTCCAAAAATACAAAACGAAGTAATAGAAATTGTGTCCCAGAAAGTGCAAAATGAAATTGTGGACACAACACAGGACATATCCAAAGTAGATCAAATGAGTCAGATATTTCGATATGTTTCAGTGGAAAGAGATAGGAATCTGCGGGCTTGCAGTATAACAATAAATTAATGTTTCTTAGGGTTTCATGCCATTGAAGATCAGCCTGCAGCAGAGATTGAAAGCAATATTGTTGCCTGTCTAGAGAGCAAGGGCCTTGATATAGCAAAGTGTCGTGGTCAGGGATACGATGGAGCAGCAACAATGAGTGGTGTTTATTCTGGTGTTCAAGCTCGGATAGCGAAAAGAGAAAAGAATGTCCTGTATGTGCATTGTGCAGCACACAATCTAAATCTAGTCATTGAGGATCCTGTTTCTTCCATAGTGGAAATTTCAACATTCTTTGATGTGGACCAGAATTTATACACCTTCTTTGGTGAAAGTGTACGTAGATAGGCCTTTCTCTAGGGTTGCCACCTGTCTGGGATTCACCCGGACAGTCCGGGTTTTGAAAGCTGTGTTCGGGTTTCATGGCATCAGAAACCCGGACACAAGATGTCAAGCAGACGGGGCAACCAAAATTAAGATAGGGGCTACTGGCCCCCCACTGAAAATAGTCTCAACTGTGATATTTACATATGAATGGGCGGCGCTATGTACATATGAATAAGCTACGACTTATTCTCCCCAAAAAATGTCAGCGCGTCGCAAGAGTGTTTGGGTTTGGCTTGAAGAAAAGGTGGAAACCCTACCTTTCTCTCATCATTCACATCTGAATCTTCTGTCACGCTAAAACGACTTTGCTCTACTCGGTGGTCTTCTAGGCATGATTCCCTGCTTGCTTTACGTTTCCGTTTTACAGACATCATGCAAGCTTTATCAAAAATTATCCTCCTCTCATCAAAAGCAGAGGAAAGAGATGATGCTGCAAATCTAAAAAAGAAAGCTGAATCTTTTGAGTTTGTGCTACTTGTCGTCCTGCAAACAAAAATATTGAACCACATAAATACTATTTCAAAAGTTTTGCAATCAAAAGACATGGAACTGTTCGGGGCAGTGCAGCTCATTCAGAATGCTATTACAGCCCTTTCCAGCTACAGGGATCATTTTGAGGAAGCCAATGAAACTGCAGTGGCACTTGCAGAAAAGTGGGGAATTGAAGCAAAGTCTTTGATGAGCTGTGCATGGATGAAAGATTATGTATTCCTGAGGAACGCTTTAAATCAACAGTTTTTTTATAGATGTTCGGACATTATTATAGACCAGCTGTCAGACCGATTTACAGGAATGAATGCAGTCCTTGAGAGATTTCAAATAGTTCAGCCTGCTATGCTCTCTTCTGAATCTGATGACAATCTAATTGCAGCAGCAATAAAACAGCTGTGTGAAGTTGGCACCCCATGTTTGTAAAACCTGAATAAAAATATACCATTCGTTTGTGCCGCGTTTCTGCTGGTTTGTGCTGTAAAAATAAACGTTTGTGCCGGTTTCTTTTCTGAGATATGGTGCGTTATAGTTGCTGTAACCCCGCCCACGTTGCACCCCATAATGCTGAATTTTAAAAACAAAGACGCCATTCGTTTGTGCCGCGTTTCTGCTGGTTTGTGCTGTAAAAATAAACGTTTGTGCCGGTTTCTTTTCTGAGATATGGTGCGTTATAGTTGCTGTAACCCCGCCCACCTTGCACCCAATGTTGCTGAATTATCTGTACCTACCAATGGAATTATAAAACTTTGTGGTACACAAAAGAAGAGATGTGACTTAGTGCAGAGGTCGCCAACCTTTCGGACCTCAGGGACCAATACATTCAGAATTTTAAATCCCGCGGACCACTAATATGACATTTTTAAACATACATACTGTATATATTCTCATATTTTTTGTTTCCTCATATATCAATATATTCTCATATGTGTGTGTGTATCTATATATTGGTCTATGCACTGTTGTTGTGCCAATCTGAAGGCCACACGAAGTTTGGAGGTCTGTAGCTCTGCAGTCAGTTGATGACTTCTGCGCACTGTGCGCTTCAGAGAGGCTTGGGGGGCAATTGCCTCCCTGACTCCGGGCCCAGTCCACCCCTGGGTCAGACTAATCCAGCACCTTATTAATCTTAGTGGCCCACTCAATATGACCGCAAGCAACGGGCAAACTGAGTGGGGCATGCTTTGCTTTGACTCTCAGACACCCGATATTAAGGTATCGGGTGTCTGAAAAAGGTTAACCCTTTCATTAATGAATGCCTCTGTAGTAAGGGCAGCCATTAATGAATGTTAAAAGCTGATTCTCAGCGTTTAACAGCCCTCTAAAGAAGCAAATAACTCGTCACGTACAGTGTACGTGACAAGTCATTTGGTCCCTTTGTGGCTGGACGTACAGTGTACGTCTCCCGTCACGAAGGGGTTAATAAGTCCGAAAGCTGTGGACTGGGAGGGGGGCCTCTTTAAGACTGCTGTGACTTTAAGACTGCGGTGGCGGAGAGAAGAGAACAAGAAGCTTGACTGCTATCGTCTGTGCCCTCTTCGATTGGGCTCCTTTGCGGCCACAGCAGTTTCCTCCGCCCACCTCAGCTGCCATTGGTGGGAGAGGAAGACTGCCGAACTGCAGTTGGCCGGTTCTGCTGCGCGGGAGAGAGAGCACCTGGAGCTGGCTGGACGCTGCTCCCCCACCAGTCCCTGTACTTTCTTTGTGACCTCTGCAATGCGTTACATACTGACCGCTGACCTCTGTACTGACCTCTGTACTGTGCCTCACACCCTGACCTCTGTACTGTACTGAGAGCCGCGCATTCCTTGTGACAGCCGCTGTTTGAGTCAGTGAGAGGCAGCCCCGGAGCCTCCGTGCCCATTCAATGACAGCCCAGCCTGCACGGCATCAGAGGAGCCAGGGGACCACCAAAATTTTCTCTTGGACCACTGCCACCGGTTGGAAACTGCTGACTGACTGACCGAAACCAAAGCGGCACAAACGTTTATTTTTGCGGCACAAACCAGCACAAACGTATGGCGTCTTTGTTTTTAAAATTCTTCAACATGGGGTGCAAATTGGGCGGGGCTTGCATTAAATTGAATGTTTAATATCTCAGAAAACGAATCGGCACAAACGCTCGTTTTTGCGGCACAAACCAGCACAAACGCGGCACAAACGAATGGTATATTATTATTTTTTTTGTATATTTACAAACATGGGGTGCCAACTTCACACAGCTCAACAAAACTGCACAAATTTTACTTCTTTCATTCCATTCAAGAAGAAGTTCGTAGTTGTTCCACTGTAAAGGATCTTGCTCACCTCCTGCTCGTTGAAAACAGTGCATAGTCATCTATTGTCCCAGATGTTTGCATAGGATTTCTTCTGTTCCTCACCCTTCCACTAACAGTAGCAACAGCAGAAAGGTCATTCTCAAAATTAAAACTAATTAAAAGTTATTTGAGGAGCACAATGTCTCAACAAAGACTCTCCGGCCTTGCTTTGTTAAGCATAGAAAATGAGAGAGCTAGAAGACTCGACATTGAAAGCCTTGTAGATGACTTTGCTGAAGCAAAAGCAAGGTGTCGTAACTTTTAATGACAGTAGTAAGTGTGCAGTTCCTAAGTTCCAAGTTGCTAAGTTCAAAGTTTCTAAACGCTTTTCTAGTTTTGTTACCAGTTACACCAGCCTTTCTCAAACAGGTGCCTCAAAATATTTGCATAGCATCATGCTTTTCCATGGTGCAGACAGGCCAGCCAGTCGCTAGCCTCGTGGAAACAAATAATGCTAATCCATAAAGTGTGAGATGGGTTCATTGCCAGGGGTCCCGCCTTAAAATCCATGCCAGATCCCTATCTGGGATAAGGGTCTAGTATGGTGCCTCAAGAGTTTGCATATTTTTAAAGGGTATGGTACTGCTGTGGCTGACAAGAGGTTGAGAAACGTTGAGTTATACTAACTTGCATGCTTGTTTCCCAGTTGAACTAACCAGTTGAGTTGAATGCATGGTTGTATTGTTCAATACAAGTTTAAATAAACCCTTCTAATATATGATCATTACTATTTCACAGCTCTTCCTTCAGAGAAACACAAAATAGTTTGTTACTGAAAAGTTGAAGTTATTAATGTTGGACCTGTTGTGAACCCTTTTTTTAAATTTGTTTTTGTGACGATTTGAGTAAGTTTGTATGTGTGTGTATACATGTATGTGTTTATATTTTCTAAATGTATTATTCTCGGTTAAAATGTCATATACATGTCTCTACATGTCTAATTGAAATATGGATCTTTTGCTGTGATTCTGTCCAGTGGATGTATAAATCACCTTGATTTATGGTTGTTCTATATGCTATTTTGCAGGCCCATATCATCATTGGCTGTGACTTCTTCTGTGACCATGTCACATCCTGAAACTATCTCTGTGAATGATAACAGTAAGTTGAAAAGAAAAACAGAAATTGTTTAATGTTTTATTTTTTGAAAAAAAAGGTATCAAAATCATGTTGTTTTTTTTTTTTTGGGGGGGTTTTTTTTTTTGGGGGGGGGGGGGGCTTTATGGTTTCTTGCACCAGGCCCTGAGGTTTCTAGTTATGCCTCTGTTCCACGGTATTATTTTATGAAATACTGCCGGTGCCAAGAGACACTCCAGAGAGGCAGAGGGAGTTGAGAGAACTGAACAAGTGGCTGCAGAACTGGTGTCGGAAAGAGGACCTTGGGTTAATTGAGAACTGGGCTGACTTCTCAGTCGGTTAGGGAAGGTGCAGCACTTTTAGGGGAGAAAATGGTTAAAAGACTGGAGGAGCTTTTAAAGCTTTTAAACTAAAATATGGGGGGGGGGGTGGGGTTAAAAAAAAATGAGCAAGTAAATACAGGGGTATTTAACATAGAGGGCATTTAAAAAAGGGAACTAGATAAGACTGAATCTAGTGGTAAACGTAATGTGGGTGTGTGTTATAAACCCCTGAATATATGGCAAGAGGAGGAGACTCGCCTACATTCTCAGATAGAAATGGCTGGGAAGCAGGGACATTTTGTTATAATGGGTGACTTCAAATATCTGGACATTGATTGGTCAAATGGAACCACACACTCTATAAAGGCTAGCTGTTTTCTAAACCTGTTGCAGGACAATTTCATGGACAAAATGGTTGAGGTCACAACCTGGAAGAATGCAATTCTAGATCTATTAATCACTAATAATGTGGACCTAGTTGCAGACATAGTGATTAAGGATACATTGGGTAATAGTGAACACAGGGTGATTATTATTAATGATGGATACAGAAAAGAGAAGTGTGTTGGTTTGAGAAGAACGCTAAGTTTCAGAAAGGCGAACTTTGATAGGCTGCGTCATCTAGTGTTTGATGCTAAATGGGACAACTTATTTTTATCATTGAACACTGATGAGAAGTGGGATTGTTTCAGGAACACATTACATAATGCTATTACCAAGTGCATACCATCGGGTAACAAATATAAAAGATTGAAAGCTTAGCCTGCATGGCTAAATAAAACGGTAAAACAACATATCAAAGAGAAGAAGCTGGCATTTAAAAAATATAAGATGGAGGGGACTGCATTAGAATTCAAGAGCTACAAAGAATGCAATAAGATATGTAAAAACGAAATCCGGGCAGCTAAAATAGATTACGAAAAGCATATCGCCACAATATGTAAGAAAAACCTCAAAAAATTATTCTAATATATAAACAGTAAAAAGGTAAGAAAAAAGCAGGTAGGCCCAATAAAAGATGAAAACGGGAGAGTTATCTCAAAGAACCGAGAGAAGGTTGATATATTAAATTAATTTGTCTCCTCAGTATACACACAGGAAAAAGATGGGTTTAATGGATATAAGAATGCGAGTTCCTTGGTACATAAGATACAGCAGTGGTTGACAGTAGCCGGGCTTCAACAAAGACTGAAAAAACTTCATGCAAATAAATAGTTAGGACCAGATAAGCTGCACCCTAGGGTAGTTAAAGAGCTCGGCCAAGTTATAGCAAGACCGTTATTCCTCATTTTCAAGGACTCGTTAATGACTGGAAGGGTACCAAGTGATTGGCATAAAGCTACAGTAGTACCAATATTCAAAAAAAGGTTCAAGATGCCTACCGGGCAGGGCCTTCTTTACTGCGGGGCCAACTGCCCTGGGCCCCATAGTTTATAGGGGCCCACAAAAGCTGTCCCTTTTGCCCCCGGCAGCAGACAGAGAAAGAGCCACGGCAGCGCTGTTGGCGAGACAGACTGGCTCTCCATTCTCAGTAATAGCAGCCAGCCTGTGTGCAGTGTCGGCCATCCGTGTCTGTTGGCCTCCTGCTGTGATCTCCTACCACGATGCCTGCCACAGAGATCTGGCAGGCACAGAGGAGAAGGAGGGGGGAGAGCAGAGCCAGGCACAGTACAACCTAAGAGGTAAATATGAAACAAAATGTAAGAAATCATTAAAGTGACATTAAACCCTCAGATTTTATAACATAAAACAATGCTGTAATGTGTGCCTTACTGTAATCCATGGTTGTTTCCCTTCTCTTTGCTGCTCTTCCTTTTAAATCTGTATCTGTTCTCATGCTCTGCAGAACTTCTGTTTTGCAGCAGACTGCCTTGTCTCAGGAATGGATACACGGTGTCTGTGTATCCGTTTGTATAGGCTTGTAATCTGAGCTAGCACTACAGGAAGAGGCCCTGAGCTGAAAAGGGAAGTTCTGCCCAGCATGAGAAGACATGAGGATTTAAAAGGAAGAGCAGCAAAGAGAAGGGAAACAACCATGGATTACAGTAAGGCACACATTACAGTATTGGTTTATGTTAAAAAAATCTGAGGGTTTAATGTCACTTTAATTGTCTTTATTTGCACCTGCCTTTAGCTGGACATGGACAGGTCATTGTAGCACTGGCACACATTAGCTGGACATGGACAGGACATTGTAGCACTGGCACACATTAGCTGGACATGGACAGGACATTGTAGCACTTGTACACATTAGCTGGACATAGACAGCTCATTGTAGCACTGGTACACATTAGCTGGACATGGATAGGACATCTTAGCACTTGCACACCATTGCGGTGCAGGGTGCCGAGACCATTGCGGTGCAGAGTGCCGAGTCCATTGCGGTGCAGAGTGCCGAGTCCATTGCGGTGCAGAGTGCCGAGTCCATTGCGGTGCAGAGTGCCGAGTCCATTGCGGTGCAGAGTCCCGAGTTTAATGCGGTGCAGATTCCTGAATATATGGCATTAGTACATTTAACTGTATATACAGTCGGGGGAATTTATCAAAACTGGAGCAGATAAAATCTGGAGCAGATTTGCACTGCAACCAATCAGCTTCTCTGTCTCATTTTCAAGTCTTACCTGAGCAAACTGAAGAGATATGCTGATTGGTTGCCATGGGCAACTGCTCCATAGATTCTGTCTGCTCCAGTTTTGATAAATTCCCCCAAGTATGTCTACACTGCTCAAAAAAATTAAAGGAACACTTTTTAATCAGAGTATAGCATCAAGTCAATTAAACACCTGGGATATTGGTCAGCTAAGTAGCAGAGGGGGTTGTTAATTAGTTTCAGCTGCTTTGGTGTTAATGAAATTAACAGGTGCACTAGATGGGCAACAATGAGACGACCTCCAAAACAGGAATGGTTTTACAGCTGGAGGCCACTGACATTTTTTTCCCTACTCATCTTTTCTGACTGTATTTCACTAATGTTGCATATGACTAGAGTCTGTGTCACTACTGGTAGCATGAGGCAATGACCCTGGACCCTAGGTTGCACAGGCATGCTAACTCCTCCAGGATGGCACATCAATATGTGCCATTGTCAGAAGGTTTGCTGTGTCTCCCAGCACAGTCTCAAGAGAAGAAGAAGATTCCAGACACAGACAGTTACTCTAGGAGAGCTGGACAGGGCCGTAGAAGGTCCTTAACCCATCAGCAGGACCGGTATCTGCTCCTTTGCGCAAGGAGGAACAGGATAAGCACTGCCAGAGCCCTACAAAGTGACCTCCAGCAGGCCACTGGTGTGAATTTCTCTGACCAAACAATCAGAAACAGACTTCATGAGGGTGGCCTGAGGGTCCAAAATCCTCTAGTGGGCCCTGTGCTCACTGCCTGTCACCGTGGAGGTCGATTGACATTTGTCATTGAACACCAGAATTGGCAGGTTCACCACTGGCACCCGGTGCTTTTCACAGCTGAGAGCAGGTTCACCCTGAGCACACGTGACAGATGTGAAAGGGTCTGGAGAAGCCGTGGAGAACGTTATGCTGCCTGTAACATCGTTCAGCATGACCAGTTTGGTGGTGGGTCAGTGATGGTCTGGGGAGGCATATCAATGTAGGGATGCACAGACCTCCACAGGCTAGACAATGGCACCCTGACTGTCATTAGGTATTGGGATGAAATCCTTGGACTCATTGTCAGACCCTATGCTGGTGCAGTGGGTCCTGGGTTCCTCCTAGTGCAGCCAGGTTCTTGAGGATGAAGGAATGTATACGATTGAATGGCCCCCACGCTCGCCTGACCTGAATCCAATAGAACACCTCTGGGACATTGTATCGGTTCATCCAACGCAGCCGGTTTGCACCTCAGTCTGTTCAGGAGCTCAGTGATGCCCTGGTCCAGATCTGGGAGGAGATACTGAGGACACCATCCGTCGTCTCATTAGGAGCATGCACGACGTTGCCAGGGGGCCATACAAATTACTAAATACAGTACTATTTTGAGTTGCTGCAATTAAATTTCAGCACAATGGACTAGCCTGCTGCATCATTTGTTCTCTTTGATTTTTGGGGTGTCTTTGAATTTAGCCCTCTGTAGGTTGATAATGTTTCATTTCATCAAACGATGTGGCATCCTTTAATTCCTAACACCTTTACCCAGTCCAGTATACAGTAGATACCCAGCATGATATTTTTCCCATTGAGATCTGATGTGTTTTCAAAGTGTTCCTTTAATTATTTTGAGCAGTGTATATACACATATATTGTTTTTGTTTTTTTTAATTTCAGGGGAAGGAGATGTAGGTGAATACGGGGGTCTGGTTCAGGTGATGGTGGTGGGTGGGTTGTGGGGGCCCGTTAGCAAAATCTTGCCCAGGGCCCACTTAATATTAAAGACGGCCCTGCTACCAGGTAACTACAGACCAGTCAGTCTAACATCAATAATGTGCAAACTACTTGAGGGAATGATAAAGGACTTTTTAGTGGATTTTGTTCGTGACCAAGGTATTATAAGTGACAATCAGCACGGATTTATGAAGGACCGTTCTTGTCCGACCAACCTACTAACATTCTAAGAAGAGGTGAGATCTGAATAGAGGAAAGCCAGTGGATGTGGTGTACCTGGATTTTGCAAAAGCATTTGACACAGTACCACATAAACGCTTAATACACAAGCTTAAATCTATGGGCATAGATTAAATGGTGTGTGCATGGAGAACTGGCTACAGGAACGGGTTCAGAGAGTCTTGATAAATTACTCTTTTTCACATTTTTCACATTTTCACAAGGTTGAGAGTGGACTGCCCCATAGTTCTGTGCTAGGCCCCATACTGTTTAACCTGTTTATTAATGATATTGGGGAGGCTGTTAATAGCCATGTATCTGTGTTTGCAGATGATAGTAAAATTGGGAGGGTAGTAGAAATGGACTTAGACATTACAACATTACAGGAGAACTTGAATGAAATAGGGTACTGGGCAACTATATGACAGATGACGTTTAATGTCGAAAAATTTAAAGTAATGCACTTTGGGGTTAAAAACAGGCAAGCAGAATACACATTAATGGGTGTCCCACTAGGGAAGTCAGAAATGGAAAATGATTTGGGGGTCATAATAGACCGCAGATTGAATAACAGCATCCAATGCTAGGCTGCGGCAAACAAAGTTAGCAGGGTACTGTCTTGTATTAAAAAGGGAATTTTGCTTTGTCTCTGACTTGTTCGGTCTCATCTTGAGTATGCGGTTCCGTTTTGGTCACCAGTCCACAGAAAAGATGTCCTTGAGCTGGAGAGAGTCAAGGTTATGAGACAAGGTTGCTAAATTTAAACTTGTTCACACTAGAAGTGAGGAGATTAAGTGGGGACATGATTTTGTTGTACAAAATGTTTACTGGTGATGGCAACATCGGCATTAAACTATTTACTATAAACTCCCTAACAAGGACTAGAGTCCACCACCTGAAGTTGATGGAGAAAATATTTATCCACAAAGGGCGAAGGTGCTTCTTTTCAGTTAGAGTGGTTCAATTTTGGAACTCTCTGTGCCACAAGCAGTGGTATCTGCAAAGAATATGGATTTGCTCAAAAATCAAATAGATACTTTCCTAAGAGACCGTAACATCCAGGGGTATAGGTACTCTTAAATACTAGACCACACAGAGACTCTTATACACATGCACGCACAACCCACACACAGACACACAAAGATTGAACTCGATGGGCCTGTGTCTTTTTTCATCCTCAAATACTATGCAGCTATGTAACTATGTAAACAAGTCTGTGATACTACTATTCTAAGAAATATACAATACAAAACAATACTAAAACACATGTATATACTATAGTCATCCTGACTTCAAGGCTGGACATATGCAGTTTACATGCAATTCTCACAAGATTAAACTAAAATACTCAGCTCTAATGATGCACCAATACCGATACCAGGCATTTTCACGACTACTCGTGAAGCTTCATATTATTCTGCATTGATGTATAATGCATTGCTGGGATTTGTAGCCCTCTATAGCCAGTTGCCATTCGGCATTGCTGTAGAATGTAGTGCTGGGATTTGTAGTCCTCTATAACTGATGGTATTATTCTGCATTGCTGTATAATGTATTGCTGGGATTTGTAGTCCTCTATAGCTGGTGGTATTCTGCATTGCTGTATAATGTATTGCTGAGATTTGTAGTCCCTCTACAGCTTGGAGCAAGAGGCAGAACTACCAAGAGTGCAGCGTTTGCAGCTGGGACCCGGCCGTGGCACTTCCCCACTGTCCTAATTCATTATTCTGTATTGTTTTAAGAAAACTGTCACATGACAATTGTTATCAGTGAGCAGGGGCGTAACTAGAAATCACAGTGCCCCATAGCAACATTTTGTATGAGGCGCCCCAAACGCTCCCCCACCAAGAAAAAAAAGTACCTCCAGAACACATTCCCATGCCTGCACCATTTCCGTCTCATTCTCTTCAGCTCTTCTCCTGGCTGGCTCTGATGTCCGACCCAAAGAAGAGATCACTCCGCCACTCACTGGTGAAGAGCTCGCCACGCTCAGCCCACCAGAGACCCTGCAGAGCCCACCAGAGACCCACGGAGCCCAAACACAGCCCACCTGAGACCCTGCAGAGCCCATCATAGACTCCGCACAGCCCACCATAGACCCCACACATTCCAACAGAGATACAGCACATAACAGACCCTGCAGAGCCCACCTGAGACCCCACAGATCCCACCATAGACCCCACAGAGTCCACTGAGATGCTGCAGAGCCCATCTGAGACCCCACACATACCAAAGACCCCCCTGCAGAGCCCACCTGAAACCCCACACAGCCCACCTTTGAGTGACCCTACAGAGCCCACCTGAAACCCCACACAGCCCACCATACATCCTGCACAGCCCATCTGAGAATCTCTATGGTGGGCTCTGCAGGGTCTCAGGTGGGCTGGTCGGGGTTCTTTTACCTGCACATGTGCACTCATCTTACCTTGTACACAAAAAAGTTAAACCAGCTATCAAGAGTAGCTAGTTAAAGAGGTTAACAAAGGATTGGGACAAGCAAGTCAAATGCAAAAATAATTTATTGTATAAATACCATTTAGAACATATCCATTTAATCACTAACTACCATTAAAAACAATGATGCATGACATTCAAAAGTAAACCTTCTAATGTACAGATAGGTTATATAAAGTGATCTCATTCACATATACATGCAATTCAGGACCATGGGGGGAGAAAACAATTTCCTGGGTGCAAGAAAGGACCTTTCTTACTCCTACTGCTGGGGACCTCTGCATATATTAAATCACTCGCGGATACAAAGTAATAATTGAATAGAAGAGACAAATGGTAACTCCTTGTAAAGAGGCTTATCAGTGATGATATAAGGCTGAATTGCCATTTTGATCACTGTTACTTCCGATATTGGTAGTTATACTGATAAGAAGCTGTAGAGGAATGTCTCATTGATGTCTAAACTTGAGTTATCCTTATGTGCATTTAACCCCTTTTCCGCTGTGATGTGTTACTGATGGCCAGTTATAGGTAGATGGATACAAAGTGGCAGGTCTTGTCGTGTGTTTCTTCTAGTCAGAAGGCCAACAACTTTGCAACTATGTGAGGAGTCTTCCCCTTACTCCCGTTATATATTAGGGATATAAGGTTTAAGTGAAACTTTTGAATGTGCGGTCCTTTGCGGACGTATATAATAGAGATTTCACTCACGTTGCTGATAGTCCAGAGAGTTGATCCAGTTGGAAAGTTTCACTGGTGTTGCTGGCAATTGAATAGATTTAATTGTATCCTCTTTACTTCCTTTGTATCCTCTTTACTTCCTTTTAGCCCATCAGTTTTGTCACTCTTATAGAGGAGAGGTGTTTAAACGGTACATCCACTGGGCGCTCTTTCAAGGACGCTTTGGTACGGTGGATACCCGAAAGGCCATAGGATATCAGACACCAAAATCAGGGTCCACTTGGACATGTACCCAGTAAGTGTGTTCGAGGCAACTTGTCTGCTAGTTGCATATTGTCGACGCGTTTTGCCCCTCCCAGATCGGGGGCTTCCTAGAGATACAGAAGGACTCCCTTTTAGTAAGGATCGATGTTGAATCATTATATACCGTATTTTTCCGTGTATAAGACGCTACTTTTTCATAAAAATCTTTATCTAAAAATAGATGTGCGTCTTATACACGGGGGCCGCGGTCTTGAAAGTGCTGACACCACTGCAAACTAGCCTCATGGATTGCAGAGACAAGATAACAGTTCTCCTCCAGTCATAAATCTTTTGAACCTGACGTGAGCTGTTGCTGGGGAGATTGTGTAGGCAGTGCCCAGAGCGGTAATGTCGGAGCATTCTGTGACCATAAAAATGTCAAAGTGAAAAACAACCTGTAAACTCTCTAAAGTCATGGTATGGTGTCAAACAAGAGGTGATTGTGAAGTTCTTCAAGAAATGTGGAATCAGCAATGCCATGGACGGAACTGAGGATGATCTTGTATATATAGACAGTGACTCAGCAGACAGCAGTGATGCAGCAGAAGTTGAAGAAACTGATATGTTTGAAGCTAAAAGTGATGAAGAAACCAGTGATGCAACAGAGGCTGAATAAAGTGATTGGTTCAGAGGTAAGTGTGATGCATAATATCATTTAAAATATTGATTTCTGAATTTTGGGTAAGAAAAGTTGGGGGCGTCTTATACATGGGGGCGTCTTATAGACGGAAAAATACGGTACATTGATCTCCCACGACTGGGGTTTAAAAGCAAATCGATCATTTTCTAAGTATTCATTTTCCAGAAATGGCATCCCAGAATGAATTTATTGTGGAGCTACTGCAGTTTGCTTTACACAATAACTACTTTCAATTCTCAGGGTCCTTTTACAGGCAAATAAGGGATACATCTATGGGAGCTCCGTGGGCCCCATCATATGCCTGCTTACATTTGGGACTCTGGGAGTTGCAACTAGTATATTGTCATCCTCTATACCTGAGCCATGCTAAGACATGGCTCAGGTATATTGATGATGTTTTGATGGTCTGGAATGGTGGTGAGGACCTCTTGAAGACTTTCATTTTTGACTTAAACAAGAATAATAGAAATGTAAGATTTACATATACCTGTAGCAACACAAAAAAAAGGGTAATTTAAATGGTTTGGATCTCCAGGCAGAAACAAAAACCTTTTTTGCACTCCTCTTACCTCTCAGCCCCAAGCTGCTCGCTGCTGGGCCCCGGCCTCCTCCACCTCCGGACCGGTGCTGCAGGGCCCCGGTCTCCACCTCTGCTGCTGGACTGTTGCTGCTGGACCCCGGCCTCCTCTTCCTCTGCTGCTGGTCCCCGCCCTCATGACCAGGCCCCCCCCCCGCCCCAGGCCCCATAGTGACCGCGTGGGTCGCTATGGCGATAGTTACACCACCAATGATTTCTATGGGCCCGTCTGCATGTAAGAAAATGGTCAAGAACTTATTTTCTACAACACCCGTATATGCAACACATACATGTGAACTTCTCCAAATTAAAACAATGGCTAAGCTGTGTACATTTGTTGATGTGCATTAAATTGTGCAGATGTGAATGGACCCTTATCTCATTTCCTGTCTTGTGTCTGATATCGAAAGTGAGGGTTAATCTCCCTAACAGCGATCAGAATCACTCTGATGACTGAATGGGGCGTGGCCTGAGTGTCATGGCAGCAGGCTGCATCTAGACTGAGCACCGCGCTTCTCTCCTGTAAACTGGACATTGGAACTGATACACCGCATTGCGATATAACACTCAGTGATATGAGGAGGAATACGGGCCACACAGGCTCCACAAAAACACCGAAATCAGGGACGATGCAACACTACTTGACAACGGAACAGCAAAAGCGTAGTTCAAACGTACGCACCGAACCTTCACCGACCTCGTCCCCGTTTGGCAAGGAAGTGGACTCATCATATTCGCGATCTAATTCAAGCGACGATCAAGGCAGGCGCACATTATCACCAATGGAGCGATTGACAAAAACTCTCCCCACAAGGGATGAACTTTCTCTTATGCTTACTCGGCTGGAACAATCCATAAAAACAGACATTCAGTCTCTTCGAGGAGATGTTACACAGCTACTTCAGTGCTTGGAAGACGGGGAAAACAGATTAAATGCACGAGCTACTGCGCTGATGGCTTTACAGACGCAGGTGCATTCACTTGCACTCGCACAGAGATTGCTCAACTACCGCCTGGAAGACCAAGATAACAGAGGGCGTAGAAATAACCTTAGAGTGCGAGGACTACCGGAGACAATACTACAGGGAGACCTAGCTAATACCGTAAGGAATATCTTTAATACAGTTACAGGACAAAATGTGAGTACCCTGCTGATATTTGATCGTATGCATCGAATTTCTAGGCCACAGAATTTTTCGGCCAAAACATCTAGAGACATTATATGCTGTCTCCATTATTATTCTGACAAATAAAATATCCTGAGGAAACTGAGAGAACGACCCTTGGCTAATTTTGAAGGTGTACAATTACAAGTATACCCAGATTTGACACGGGAAACCTTGATGCGAAGAAGGGCTCTACGCCCACTACTAGAAATCCTACAGAGGACGGGTATCGCTTATAGATGGGGCTTTCCCTCATGCCTTATGGCATGGAAAAATAGTAAGATGGGGATTCTTAGATTCCCAGAAGATTTGGATCAGTTTTGTACCATCTTAGAGATCCAGACCCCAGCGTTACCCGATTGGCGAGATACGATCCCGCTCCTAGACCCAAAACCGGAAGCATCATGGAAACCCGCAGCCCCTTTGCCTTAAATCCCGAAAAATGATAAATTGTTTGGAACGTACATTAGGGACTCATGGACTGAAGAGAAGACGTACTAAGTCGGCGATACAATCGCACGACCTGGGAACATTTACGATGTATATCATGACTTAAGGGTTAAATGGGAAATACTATCTTTATACTATGGAAAAATAGGACAGATGTCCTTAAGTAAAATTACTACATGCCATCCCGGGAATATAGATGTACATGTGATTATATTTATATATTGGGAGAGAGTAGCGCGCCTCGACTCTCCGGCGGTACATTCCTTGGAGGGAAGGACCGTCGGAGATTGATGCAGGGCTAAATTGGGACACTGACATGACCCCTGCAATTAATGAGCTAGGTTCTAGGGAACCACTTGAGGTGGATTGCCTAGGTATAGGCAGATCTACATATGCTCTTTTTAACTCTTTTTAACTCTTTTACTACCTCTCCTTCTTTGTTTTTTTTATGTTTTGTTTATATATACAGCACTATTTTTCCCTTTTTCTGGCTGTGTATTTTCTTTTTTTCTAATTATTTTCTCTTTTTGTTTTGGGGAGTAATTACTATGAGGTATTAAGGCTTATGGACACTTTGCTTCCTACCCATGCCGATGGCAGAGCTCAATATTTTAACATTTAACGTTCAAGGACTTAATACACCCCAGAAACGACATTGTTTGGCTCGAGAACTGAAGCGATTGCATTGCGATATTGCCTTTATACAAGAGACACATATATCGCATCATACGGGAGTTCAATTGAATGCAATCTACTACCCGTTGTGGTATTATAGCACGTCTCCATCTAGCAGCTCTCGTGGGGTAGCTATTGGCATGCATAGGAATGTTAAATATGAAGCTATGATGACAGACCCTGAGGGAAGATTTTTATTTTTAAAGGGAAGAATTAATGATCGTTTGATAACATTGGCAAATGTATACGCACCGAATACATCTCCAATCGTATTTCTTAAGAAGACGCTCCGCGCTTTATCAGAATTCAAGGAAGGGATTACGATCTTAGCTGGAGATTTAAATCTCCACTTAGACCCGACGGTAGACTCATCGACCGGCCGATCACATATTGCTTATATTCTCTTAAATTAATGCTACATAATATGCAATTAATAGATAGCTGGAGGATCCTTCACCCACGTGAAAGGGACTATATGTATTATGCTCCATCTTATAATACGTACACAAGAATAAACTATATTTTTGTGAATCATCATTATATACATATGATAAATAAAGCAGATATTCTTTCTTCCACCTTGTCAGATCATGCACCTGCTATGGTCGCATTGACATTCCCTAATGTCTCACGAGCTACCCCATATGGCGGTTAAACAAATCCCTCCTAATGGATAAGATGGTTGTCAGCCTTAGGAAAAGACATGACCTATTGCTTTGCGGAGAAAACTAGAGAAGAAACATCACCGGGAGTCCTATGGGAGGCACACAAGGCGACCTTGCGCGGTTCACTTGTCTCACAAGGTGCAAGAAAGAAAAAAGAGGCTAATATTAGAATAGTTGAGCTCACGGAGAAAGTAGAAAATCTTTAGAATTTGCATAAAAAATCCTTATCTGCTGAAGAACTTCAGAGGTTGATCACTGCTCGAGAAAACTTAAACTCAGCTTTGAGGCAGAAATACAAAAGATCCCTTAATTATCTTTCTTAACGATCGTATGAACAAGGAAATAAACCTGGGAAATTATTCGCTAGAATATTAAAACAAAAACCGAGCGCTAATTCATAGCAAAAATTAAGTCTAAACAGTCAGACCCCAAAATACCCCAAAATCAAAACAACAGCATTTCAAAGTTATTGATGGATACTTCTTTGTTTCCCAAAATAGACGGATCTCAATTGATAGAATTGGAAGCCCCTATTAGCGAAAAAGAAATCCAGGTGATCACATCAACTGCAGAGGGCAAAAGTCCGGGCCCTGATGGGTTCACTATAAATATTACAAAACATTTCAAAACCTGCTAATACCCCAGCTTAGCAATTATTTTAATTCCTTATTTTAAGGTCTCCCTTCCCCCCCCCCATTATCGACTTCATTGCATGCTCATATCTCTGTATTCCTTAAATCGGGCAAAGACCCGACTGTATGCGGCAGCTATAGACCTATATCGCTTCTTAATACAGACATAAAGTTGTATGCAAAGATTCTAGCTAAGAGAATTAGCCGGCTGATGCCCCAGTTGATCCTTCCGGATCAAACTGGTTTTATTCCTGGACGCGAGGCTAGAGACAGCACGCAACGAGCTATCTCTCTTATGCATTATGCCTCTTCCTCGATGCAACATACTATCCTATTATCTAGCGATGCCGAAAAGGCATTCGACCAGGTCGACTGGGACTATCTGAGGGCGGTACTAGAACATATAGGATTTGGTCCACGGCTTTTGACTGGTATTATGGCACTATATGCAGGCACTACGGCATGCATTAGGATAAATGGGACTCTATCTGATGAATTTAGATTAGGTATTGGTACACGACAAGGATGCCCTCTTTCCCCGTTATTATTTGCCCTCTCGGTGGAGCCACTTCTTATTAATATCAGGCAAAACTCGAACATCATGGGAATAACGGTTAAGGGTAATGAACATAAGATGGCAGCTTACGCTGACGATATATTGTTCTTTATACAAAAAACACAGTTATCATTACCTTCAGGAATTGGAAATTTTTTGTAAAATATCTAATTTTAAGATTAATTTGTCCAAATCAGAAATTTTTAACATCTCGACTCCATCTCATATTGTAACGACGATGCAGAAATCCTTTCCTTTTAGTTGGCAACCACACAAGATGAAATACTTAGGAATTTATTTAACCCATAATATATCAAATCTTTACACTATTAATTATGTATCAGCACTAAACACTATAAGACAAGACACAATTACATGGTTAAATCACCATTCTTATATATCACTCACTGGCAGGGTAAACGCCATAAAAATTAATATATTACCGAGAATTTTATATTTATTTCAAACGGTACCAATACACTTACCTACTTCATATTTAAGCACTTTAAAATCGGTTGTTGGCCGGTTCATTTGGAAGCGATCCACAGCCAGAATTTCACATAGAACTTTAACGTTGCCTAAAAATATGGGCGGATTGGCACTACCAGACTTCACTATATATTATCAAGCAGTGGCAGTTAATAGAATGTTAGATTGGCACTATCACACTAAAACTAAACTATGGGTATCACTGGAAAATTCACTATCAGGACAAGGCTTGTCGAGTGTATGATTCCACCAAAAACTCGCCGCCTGGAAAGCTGTATATCCCCTTTGTCCGAGCATACTCTTGACATATGGGATAAACTGTATAGTGGCCTGATAGGCAAGTATAATTCCACGTTGATGGCTCTAACGGGCCACTCTTATTTCCCACCAGGGTTACATAATAGTGGATTTTTGCATTGGACTACATATCAAATATTGAAACTTTCTCAAGTTCATGATGGGCTAACATAGGACGAATTTTAAATTGAATAATAGAACATGAATGCTAAAGAAGAATATGTAAGGAGTATGTAATGTGATTCCCTTTTTTTTGGCACAAAGGTTTATTGGCTCTATGTAAATTTACAAGGTTAATTAAGTAAGATATGCCTTATATTTATTAACTTTCTTAATCTTTTTGATCATGAAACCTCATACCTTC